>NC_052338.1:28612889-28691648 GCF_016432855.1 Salvelinus namaycush
TTGCAGGACAGTGACAGTGACAGTGGCAGTGAAGTGATAGTCACAGTCACAGTTACAGTAACATAGACAGTCACAGTGGCAGTGACAGTGATAGTCACAGTGACAGTAACAGCAACATAGTAACAGTAACATAGTGACGGTAACAGTAACAGTGACAGTCACAGCGACAGTCACAGTGACAGTCACAGTCACAGTAACAGTCACAGTGAAAGTAACATAGACAGTCACTGTGACAGTGACAGTGACCGTGATAGTCACAGTATCAGTAACAGTAACAGTGACAGTTACAGTAACATAGACAGTCATAGTGACGGTAACAGTAACAGTGACAGTCACAGCGACAGTCACAGTGACAGTCACAGTCACAGTAACAGTCACAGTGAAAGTAACATAGACAGTCACTGTGACAGTGACAGTGACAGTGATAGTCACAGTATCAGTAACAGTGACAGTGACAGTTACAGTAACATAGACAGTCACAGTGACAGTGACAGTGGCAGTGAAGGTGATAGTCACAGTGACAGTCACAGTGACAGTAACGGTAACAGTCACAGTGACAGTAACAGTAACAGTCACAGTGATAGTCACAGTGACAGTGACAGACACATTAACAGTAACAGTCACAGTTACAGTAACAGTAACATAGACTGTCACAGTCACAGTGACAGTGACAGTGATAGTCACAGTGACAGTAACAGTGACAGTAACAGTGACAGTAACAGTCACAGTGATAGTGACAGTAACAGTAACAGTGTCAGAAACAGTAACAGTCACAGTGACAGCAACAGTGACAGTCACAGTCACAGTGACAGTAACAGTGTCAGTCACAGCGACAGTGACAGTGACAGTGACAGTGACAGTGACAGTGACAGTCTGTACAGACTGTAAGGAGTTGTAGGTGTTGTTCCAGTTTAGATGGTTTAGGTAGTATTGTATATTAAGTATTTCACCATAGCATTCATTCTGAGTGCAGGCTGTGAGTGATAACATATTCCTATCGTTGGATATTAGTGATGGGAAGTTCAACTCCTTTTACTGACTCTTATTGAGTCATTTAGTCAAAATAACAAATCGTTGGCATTAGACACGCTTATTTCATTTGAGTCAGTAATGCCCAGAGACCATAACATTCAATAATCCATTCATTCCATTCATTCCTGCACCATGTGATCAATGATCAGTTCTGAAGATATTATTCTTCTCTGACTGCAGCATGATCTATTTTCCCTCGCTCACATGGTAGACTGTTAGTGGATGGGTGTCACGTCCTGACCAGAGTTCTTATGTGTTTTGCTTGTTTAGTGTTGGTCAGGACGTGAGCTGGGTGGGAATTCTATGTTGTGTGTCTAGTTTGTCTGTTTCTGTGTTCAGCCTAATATGGTTTCAATCAGAGGCAGCTGTCAATCGTTGTCCCTGATTGAGAATCATATATAGGTGGCTTGTTTTTGTGTTGGGGATTTGTGGGTGGTTGTTTCCTGTGTCTGTGTGTGTGCCACACGGGACTGTTTCGGTTAGTACGTTTGTTGTTTGTATTTTGTCTAGTTTTCATGTTCATTAAATCATGGAAACTTACCACGCTGCACATTGGTCCTCCGATCCTTCTCGCCTCTCCTCGTCTGAGGAGGACGACGACTTAGACTGCCGTTACAGAACCACCCACCTAACCCGGACCAAGCAGCGTGGCAACGGGCAGCAGCGACAGCAGCAGCGGTACCAGGAGTCCTGGACATGGGAGGAAATTTTGGAGGGAAAAGGACACTGGGCTCACATTGGAGAATATCGCCGCTCTCGTGAAGAGATGGAGGCAGCTAAAGCCCAGGAGCGGTGGTATGAGGAGGCAGCACGGAAGCGTGGCTGGAAGCCCGTGAAGAAATCCCCAAAATGTCTTGGGGGGGGGGGGGGGGGGGGCTAAAGGGTAAGGTGGCGAAGGCAGGTAGGAAACCTGCGCCCACTTCCATGCTTACGCTGGAGAGCGGGAGTACGGGCAGACACCGTGTTATGCGGAAGAGCGCACGGTGTCTCCTGTACGTGTGCATAGCCCGGTGCGGGTTATTCCACCTCCCCGCACTGGCCGGGCTAGATTGAGCATTGAGCCAGGTGCATGAAGCCGGCTCAACATATCTGGCCTCCAGTACGTCTCCTCGGGCCGGTGTACATGGCACCAGCCTTACGCATGGTGTCCCCGGTTCGCCAACACAGCCCAGTGCGGGTTATTCCACCTCCCGCACTGGACGGGCTACGGGGAGCATTCAACCAGGTAAGGTTGGGCAGGCTCGGTGCTCAAGGGAGCCAGTACGCCTGCACGGTCCGGTATATCCGGCGCCACCTTCCGCCCAGCCCAGTACCACCAGTGCCTACACCATGCACCAGGCTTCCAGTGCGTCTCCAGAGCCCTGTTCCTCCTCCACGCACTCTCCCTGTGTTGCGTGTCTCCAGCCCAGTACCTCAGTTCCGGCACCACGCACCAAGCCTCCTGTGCGTTCCAGAGCCCTGTACGGACTGTCCTTCTCCCCGCACTCGCCCTGAGGTGCGTGCCCTCAGCCCGTACCACCAGTGCCGGTACCACGCACCAGGCCTATAGTGCGCCTCGAGAGTCCAGTGTGCCCTGTTCCTGCACCCCGCACTAGCCTTGAGGTGCATGTCTCCAGTCCGGTACCACCAGTTCCGGCACCACGCACCAGGCCTACTGTGTGCCTCAGCAGGTCAGAGTCGCCCGTCTGCCCAACGCCGCCTGCACTGCTCGTCTGCCTAGCGCCGTCTGAGCGCTTGCCTGCCCAGCGCCGTCTGAGCCATCCGTCTGCCCAGCGCCGTCTGAGCCATCCGTCTGCCCAGCGCCATCTGAGCCATCCGTTGCCCAGCGCCATCTGAGCCATCCGTCTGCCCAGCGCCATCTGAGCCGCCCGTCTGTCCCGAGCCGTCAGAGCCGCCCGCCTGTCCCGAGCCATTAGAGCCGCCCGTCAGTCAGGAGCCGCTAGAGCCGTCAGTCAGTCAGGAGCTGCCAGAGCCGCCAGCCAGTCAGGAGCTGCCAGAGCCGCCAGCCAGTCATGAGTTGCCCTCCAGTCATGAGCTGCCCTCCAGTCATGAGCTGCCCTCCAGTCATGAGCTGCCCGCCAGTCATGAGCTGCCCGCCCAGTCATGAGCTGCCCGCCAGTCATTGAGCTGCCTCCAGTCATGAGCTGCCCGCCAGTCATGAGCTGCCCGCCAGTCATGAGCTGCCTGCCAGTCATGAGCTGCCCTCCAGTCATGAGCTGCCCGCCAGTCATGAGCTGCCTTCCAGTCATGAGCTGCCTTCCAGTCATGAGCTGCCTTCCAGTCATGAGCTGCCCTCCAGTCATGAGCTGCCCTCCAGTCCGGAGCTGCCCCTCAGTCCGGAGCTGCCCTTCAGTCCGGAGCTGCCCTTCAGTCCGGAGCTGCCCTTCAGTCCGGAGCTACCCCTCTGTCCTGAGCTACCCCTCTGTCCTGAGCTACCCCTCTGTCCTGAGCTACCCCTCTGTCCTGAGCTACCCCTCTGTCCTGAGCTACCTCTCTGTCCTGAGCTACCTCTCTGTCCTGAGCTGTCTCTTAAATCATGTGGGGACCTTGGTGAAGATTCCTAGGTCAAGGTCGGGGGCGAGGGTCGCCACTCAAAGGACGCTAAGGAGGGGGAAAAAGACAATGGTGGAGTGGTGTCCTCGTCCTGCGCCGGAGCCGCCACCGCCACCGCGGACAGATGCCCACCCAGACCCTCCCCGTGAGTTTTAGGGGTGCGTTCGGAGTGTCCGCACCTAGGAGGGGGGTACTGTCAGTCCTGACCAGAGTTCTTATGTGTTTGCTTGTTTAGTGTTGGTCAGGACGTGAGCTGGGTGGGAATTCTTTGTTGTGTGTCTAGTTTGTCTGTTTCTGTGTTCAGCCTAATATGGTTCTCAATCAGAGGCAGCTGTCAATCGTTGTCCCTGATTGAGAATCCTATATAGGTGGCTTGTTTTGTGTTGGGGATTTGTGGGTGGTTGTCCTATGTCTGTGTTTGTGCCACACGGGACTGTTTCGGTTAGTACGTTGTGTGTTTGTATTTTGTCTAGTTTTCATGTTCATTAAATCATGGAAACTTACCACGCTGCACATTGGTCCTCCGATCCTTCTCGCCTCTCCTCGTCTGAGGAGGACGACGACTTAGACTGCCGTTACAATGGGGCACGTTCCCGGAGCCGCTGATCCGGCTGTAGAATTCATTGTGGCCAGCAGGTCAAATGACGAACTAAAATTAACGAGTCAATCTGCAAAAATGTATAATGACTCTCGCGTCAGTAAAAATACTTGTTCAAAAGGAAGAAATCGTTCGCGAACTGAACATAACTTTTGGATATCCTCTGACTGGAGTCTGAAAATAATTACTAATCACTTCACAAACCAGCGTATTGTAAAATGCAGGTCTGATGTGGCCCATCACCACAATGTCGAGGATAACTAGGACATAACTAAAGACTGAGGATAACTAGGACAAAACTAAAGGCTGAGGATAACTAGGACATAACTAATGACTGAGGAAAACTAGGACATAACTAAAGACTGAGGATAACTAGGACATAACTAAAGACTGATGACAACTAGGACATAACTAAAGACTGATGATAACTAGGACATAACTAAAGACTAGGGATAACTAGGACATAACTAAAGACTGAGGATAACTAGGACATATCTAAAGACTGAGGATAACTAAGACATAACTAAAGACTGATGATAACTAGGACATACCTAAAGGCTGAGGATAACTAGGACATAACTAAACACTGAGGATAACTAGGACATAACTAAAGACTGAGGATAACTAGGACATAACTAAAGGCTGAGGATAACTAGGACATAACTAAAGACTGATGATAACTAGGACATAACTAAAGACTGAGGATAACTAGGACATAACTAAAGGCTGAGGATAACTAGGACATAACTAAAGACTGAGGATAACTAGGACATAACTAAAGACTGAGGATAACTAGGACATATCTAAAGACTGATGATAACTAGGACATGACTAAAGGCTGAGTATAACTAGGACATAACTAAAGACTGAGGATAACTAAGACATAACTAAAGACTGAGGATAACTAGGACATATCTAAAGACTGAGGATAACTAAGACATAACTAAAGACTGATGATAACTAGGACATAACTAAAGACTGGGGATAACTAGGACATAACTAAACACTGAGGATAACTAGGACATAACTAAAGACTGAGGATAACTAGGACATAACTAAAGACTGGGGATAACTAGGACATAACTAAAGACTGAGGATAACTAGGACATATCTAAAGACTGAGGATAACTAGGACATAACTAAACACTGAGGATAACTAGGACATAACTAAAGACTGAGGATAACTAGGACATAACTAAAGACTGGGGATAACTAGGACATAACTAAAGACTGAGGATAACTAGGACATATGTAAAGACTGAGGATAACTAAGACATAACTAAAGACTGATGATAACTAGGACATAACTAAAGGCTGAGGATAACTAGGACATAACTAAAGACTGAGGATAACTAGGATATAACTAAAGACTGATGATAACTAGGACATAACTAAAAACTGAGGATAATTAGGACATAACTAAAGACTGAGGATAACTAGGACATAACTAAAGGCTGAGGATAACTAGGACATAACTAACGACTGAGGATAACTAGGACATACTAAGGATAACTAGGACATAACTAAAGGCTGAGGATAACTAGGACATAACTAAAGGCTGAGGATTACTAGGACATAACTAAAGACTGATGATAACTAGGACATAACTAAAGACTGATGATAACTAGGAGATAACTAAAGACTGAGGATAACTAGGATATAACTAAAGGCTGAGGATAACTAGGACATATCTAAAGGCTGAGGATAACTAGGACATAACTAAATACTGAGGATAACTAGGACATAACTAAAGGCTGAGGATAACTAGGACATAACTAAATACTGAGGATAACTAGGACATAACTAAAGACTGATGATAACTAGGACATAACTAAAGGCTGAGGATAACTAGGACATAACTAAAGGCTGAGGATAACTAGGACATAACTAAATACTGAGGATAACTAGGACATAACTAAAGACTGAGGATAACTAGGACATAACTAAAGGCTGAGGATAACTAGGACATAACTAAAGGCCTCATGACATGTCAAATATGTGGTCAAAAAGGGTTAACTTTTAATTGATACATGTTCACATAGCCTGTCACTTGGTGAAGGCTTCAGGACTAGGAGTCTTTGAATGCAACAACCATGTCTGTCGAAAGGCATGTTGGGAAATATGCAAGTACAACTTTACACCCTACAGTGTTATTTAAATCCTAAACGCCTTGTACTGAATAAATGTGTTTAAATAATGTTACAGCGCATAAACATGTTATGGTGTTTACAATTTAAAGACTGTGACACGTTTGAATTTAAATTCTAAATGCCTTGAGGTGTTTAAAAAGGGTTACAGAAATTAGTTCAGTTAGGATTTTAGATCCTAAACACTTGGTTTTACGGTGTCTGTTCACTGAGGCACACACACACACACACACACACACACACACACACACACACACACACACACACACACACACACACACACACACACACACACACACGCACGCACGCACACACACACACACACACACACACACACACACACACACACACACACACACACACACACACACACACACACACAAAAGGCAGCAGGGAGAGTGGAAGGGAAGAAGGGAAATGTCTGACATTTCAAGTTCAGCTCCAGCTACAGGGTATGAAATGCCATATTATTCTGTCAGACGAATCTATCAAAGTCACAAGGAGTTTTCCAAAGGTAGACAGAGTTGAGCCATTATCACTGTATTACATGACCTCTCTCTATATCTGTCTGCTGACACAGGCTACACACAGACAGGTATACACACACACACACACACCAGCCTGGTCACCTGTGATACAAGTCAGTATTAGATGTCCATCCATGTCTGAGGATGTTGGGAGATGATGTGGAAACAGGCCACTAGGGGCAACAGTGAGCGTGTTTTAAGCCTATCCCAAACCGTAACCCTTACCCTAACCATTTGGAGTTAATGCCTAAACGTAATCTTAAATTAAACACTTTGAAATTTGACGTTTGAGAAACATGGATGAACGTCTAATTCTGACATGAGACTGTGAGAGCTTGTTGACCCACACACCCCTAACACACCCTACACATACAGGCCAAATAAAACATGTCTCTGGAACATCAGTCCAGCATGTATGGACCTGCCTCTATTATAGGAGAGAAGCCCTGGGGAAATAATTTCTAATGAGATTTACATCTGCAGTTCTTCAGCAAACACTGAAGCCATGCTGAAAGTACTGTAGACAAAATAATGAAAGGTGGTGAGGAGCGGAGGAGAGGGGTGAAGAGAGAGCGATAGACGGACAAGCAGAAGCACACACTAACACCTAAGCAGAGTGGCAGAAACACACACATGCATGCACACTCTGACGGGAGGGAGGGAGGGAGTGAGAGAGAGAGGGGGAAAGAGAGAGCGAGAGAGAGAGAGAGAGAGAGAGATCGAGCGAGCGTGTGAGCGAGAGATAGAGAGGGAGAGAGAAAGAGAGAGAGCGAGACAGACAGAGACAGGGACAGAGACAGAGAGCTGTGTTACTGTTAATTATGACTTCCAGAGCCCTGGGGTGAGTTACATCAAACTCCTATAAGCGTTAGCGGCAGGGGGTAGAGAGAGGCAGAGCGGGAAGAACTGCCTTCAGGGGAGACAGGAGTGAAGCAGTAAGTGGAGGGAAAGAGGGATGGAGAGGGGAAGTGGAGAGGGAGAGAGGAAGTTAGGGAGAGAGGTTGAGGGATAGATATGGGATGGAGAGAGGCAGGTTGAGGAAATTTGGGAGAAAGAACGAGAAAGAGAGAAAGGAGAGAGAGAGAGAGAAAGACACAGATAGAGAAAGATACAGATGGTCAGTCAAGTGTGTGATTCTAATGAAGTATCACAACTCTCTCACCCTCTCTCTTCTCTCCTCTCCCCTTCCCTTCCCTTCCCTTCTCTATCCCCCACCTCACCATCTCTCCTCTCTCCTCTCCCCTTCCCTTCTCCATCCCCCACCTCTCTCTCCCTCTCCTCCCTCTCTCCTCTCCCTTTCCCTTCTCCATAGCCAACCTCTCCCTCTCCTCCCTCTCTCCTCTCCCCTTCCCTTCTCTATCCCCCACCTCCCTCACCCCCTCCTCCCTCTCTCCTCTCACCTTCCCTTCTCTATCCCCAACCTCTCCCTCTCCTCCCTCTCTCCTCTCCCCTTCCCTTCTCTATCCCCCACCTCACCCTCTCCTCCCTCTCTCCTCTCCCCTTCCCTTCTCTATCCCCAACCTCTCCCTCTCCTTCCTCTCTCCTCCCCCCTTCCCTTCTCTATCCCCCACCTCACCCTCTCCTCCCTCTCTCCTCTCCCCTTCCCTTCTCTATCCCCAACCTCTCCCTCTCCTCCCTCTCTCCTCTCCCCTTCCCTTCTCCATCCCCCACCTCTCCTCCCTCTCTCCTCTCCCCTTCCCTTCTCTATCCCCCACCTCACCCTCTCCTCCCTCTCTCCTCTCCCCTTCCCTTCTCCATCCCCCACCTCTCTCTCCCTCTCCTCCCTCTCTCCTCTCCCCTTCCCTTCTCTATCCCCCACCTCACCCTCTCCTCCCTCTCTCCTCTCCCCTTCCCTTCTCTATCCCCAACCTCTCCCTCTCCTCCCTCTCTCCTCCCCCTTCCCTTCTCTATCCCCCACCTCACCCTCTCCTCCCTCTCTCCTCTCCCCTTCCCTTCTCTATCCCCAACCTCTCCCTCTCCTCCCTCTCTCCTCTTCCCTTCCCTTCTCCATCCCCCACCTCTCTCTCCCTCTCCTCCCTCTCTCCTCTCCCCTTCCCTTCTCTATCCCCCACCTCACCCTCTCCTCCCTCTCTCCTCTCCCCTTCCCTTCTCCATCCCCCACCTCTCTCTCCCTCTCCTCCCTCTCTCCTCTCCCCTTCCCTTCTCTATCCCCCACCTCACCCTCTCCTCCCTCTCTCCTCTCCCCTTCCCTTCTCTATCCCCAACCTCTCCCTCTCCTCCCTCTCTCCTCTCCCCTTCCCTTCTCCATCCCCCACCTCTCTCTCCCTCTCCTCCCTCTCTCCTCTCCCTTTCCCTTCTCTATCCCCAACCTCTCCCTCTCCTCCCTCTCTCCTCTCCTCTTCCCTTCTCTATCCCCCACCTCTCTCTCCCTCTCCTCCCTCTCTCCTCTCCCCTTCCATTCTCTATCCCCAACCTCTCCCTCTCCTCCCTCTCTCCTCTCCCCTTCCCTTCTCCATCCCCCACCTCTCTCTCCCTCTCCTCCCTCTCTCCTCTCCCTTTCCCTTCTCTATCCCCAACCTCTCCCTCACCTCCCTCTCTCCTCTCCCCTTCCCTTCTCCATCACCCACCTCCCTCACCCTCTCCTCCCTCTCTCCTCTCCCCTTCCCTTCTCTATCCCCCACCTCACCCTCTCCTCCCTCTCTCCTCTCCCCTTCCCTTCTCTATCCCCAACCTCTCTCTCTCCTCTCTCCTCTCCCCTTCCCTTCTCTATCCCCCACCTCACCCTCTCCTCCCTCTCTCCTCTCCCCTTCCCTTCTCTATCCCCAACCTCTCTCTCCTCCCTCTCTCCTCTCCCCTTCCCTTCTCTATCCCCCACCTCACCCTCTCCTCCCTCTCTCCTCTCCCCTTCCCTTCTCTATCCCCAACCTCTCCCTCTCCTCCCTCTCTCCTCTCCCCTTCCCTTCTCCATCCCCCACCTCTCTCTCCCTCTCCTCCCTCTCTCCTCTCCCTTTCCCTTCTCTATCCCCAACCTCTCCCTCTCCTCCCTCTCTCCTCTCCCCTTCCCTTCTCTATCCCCCACCTCTCTCTCCCTCTCCTCCCTCTCTCCTCTCCCCTTCCATTCTCTATCCCCAACCTCTCCCTCTCCTCCCTCTCTCCTCTCCCCTTCCCTTCTCCATCCCCCACCTCTCTCTCCCTCTCCTCCCTCTCTCCTCTCCCTTTCCCTTCTCTATCCCCAACCTCTCCCTCACCTCCCTCTCTCCTCTCCCCTTCCCTTCTCCATCACCCACCTCCCTCACCCTCTCCTCCCTCTCTCCTCTCCCCTTCCCTTCTCTATCCCCAACCTCTCTCTCTCTCCTCTCTCCTCTCCCCTTTCCTTCTCTATCCCCCACCTCACCCTCTCCTCCTTCTCTCCTCTCCCCTTCCCTTCTCTATCCCCAACCTCTCTCTCTCCTCTCCCCTTCCCTTCTCTATCCCCCACCTCACCCTCGCTTCCCTCTCTCCTCTCCCCTTCCCTTCTCTATCCCCCACCTCACCCTCTCCTCCCTCTCTCCTCTCCCCTTCCCTTCTCTATCCCCCACCTCCCTCACCCTCTCCTCCCTCTCTCCTCTCCCCTTCCCTTCTCTATCCCCCACCTCTCTCTCTCCTCTCCCCTTCCCTTCTCTATCCCCAACCTCACCCTCTCCCCCCTCTCTCCTCTCTCCTCTCTCCTCCCCCTTCCCTTCTCTATCCCCCACCTCTCTCACCCTCTCCTCCCTCTCCCCTCTCCCCTTCCCTTCTCCATCCCCCACCTCTCTCTCCCTCTCCTCCCTCTCCCCTCTCCATTTACCCCGTCTCCCCCGTCTCCCCTCTCCCCCTTCTCCATCACCACCGTGACATCTCGCCACAGCAGGTGTTGCAGTGACTATCGCCCTCATGCCACCGCAGATGAAATCCTAACTAATGTCAACAGGACCCGGGTGTGCAGACCCTGAAATGGATTACACTGCGCGGCTAATGCGATTCTCAAGCGTTTCCCTCTGAAATTAAAGAGTGCATTGGTGTTATTAATACACATGAGAGGAATCAATATTCTCCCTCCGTGTCTCTCACTGCTCTCTGTCTGTCTATATCTCTCCATACATCCTGATCCTCTGCTCTCTGTCTCTCTCCCTCCCAATTCAATTCAATTTAAGGGGCTTTAATGTCTCTCCCCCTCTCTCTCTCTCTATCTCTCCCTCTCTCTCTCCTCTAGGAGACAGCTGACACAGCAGGCCTAGAATAACAAGATCTCCATAATTGTAGTTGAGCTGGAATACTGTGAAGCAGCACTCAGCTGGCTGTGTGTGTGTGGCTGTGTTTGTGTGTGTGTGAGGCAGCAGCAGCAGTAGTGTGAGGCCATGGTGATTGGGTGCAGTAAAGGAAGCCCTGCGTTTCGAGCAGCAGAGGAGCGATCAGGGAGCCACTTTAAATCAAGCACCTTTTAATCAGAGATCTCACAAAGGAGGACATAAAGATAATGAGTAGCTCTCTGTCAATGTGTCCCAAATGGCACCCTATTCCCTATGTAGTGAACTACTTCTGACCAGAGCCCATAGGGGAGTCATTCCCCATCTCTCTTTACCCCCACTCTCTTTATCCCCCTCTCTCCTTACCCCCTCTCTATATCCCCCTCTCTCTTTACCCCCCCTCTCTATATCACCCTCTCTCTTTACCCCATCTCTCTTTACCCCATCTCTCTTCACCCCCACTCTCTTTTTCCCCCACTCTCTTTATCCCCCACTCTCTTTATCCCCCACTCTCTTTACCCCCCTCTCTCTTTACCCCCTCTCTCTTTATCCCCCACTCTCTTTACCCCCCTCTCTCTTTTCCCCCACTCTCTTTATCCCCTCTCTCTTTTCCCCCCACTCTCTTTATCCCCCTCTCTCTTTAACCCCTCTCTATATCCCCCTCTCTCTTTATCCCCCACTCTCTTTATCCCCCTCTCTCTTTTCCCCCACTCTCTTTATCCCCCTCTCTCTTTTCCCCCTCTCTCTTTATCCCCCTCTCTCTTTATCCCCCTCTCTCTTTAACCCCTCTCTCTTTAACCCCTCTCTATATCCCCTCTCTCTTTATCCCCTCTCTCTTTACCCACTCTCTCTTTATCCCCCTCTCTTTACCCCCTCTCTCTTTATCCCACCCTCTTTCTATCCCCCTCTCTCTTTATCCCCCTCTCTCTTTAACCCCTCTCCCCTTTCCCCCTCTCTCTATATCCCCCTCTCTCTTTATCCCCTCTCTCTTTACCCCCTCTCTCTTTACCCCCCCCTCTCTTTACCCCCTCTCTCTTTGTCCCCCCTCTCTTTATCCCCCTCTATCTTTATCCCCCCCACTTTACCCCCTCTCTCCTTACCACCTCTCTCTATATCCCCCTCTCTCTTTACCCCCTCTCTTTATCTCTCTTTCTCTGTCACACACTACATGAGACATGAGAGAGAGATGGATATGATGACATCCAATATGTTCATCAGTACCTTGAGAAGGCTGATTATAAATCATTCTAATAGTCCATACATCAAAATTCCCATTGAGTTGAAGAACATGACCGATAGCAAAATTAGAGTTTTACAACAAATGATATAGTACAGCACACACGCACGCACGCACGCACACACACTCCCACACACACACACACACACACACACACACACACACACACACACACACACACACACACACACACACACACACACACACACACACACACACACACACACACAGCGGGTGCATCAATGGATCTTCTCCCACAGTAGGAGCTCCAGAGCAGAATTTTACCCAATCACTACAGAGACCACCATAAACAGGACCTTATAGTTTGTGTGTATGTGTGTGTGTGTGAGTGAGTGAGTGAGTGAGTAAAAAATACATTCCTGTATAACATACTCAAATAAGAACTCTTCAATATAAGTACAGTGCCTTTGGAAAGTATTCAGACCCTTTGCCTTTTTCGCAACTTGTTGCATTACAGCTTTATTCCAAAATTGATAAAATAGTTTTTTTCCCTCATCAAAAAATGTACAACTGAAATATCACCTACACAGTTGAAGTGGGAAGTTTACATACACCTTAGCCAAATGCATTTAAACTAAGTTTTTCACAATTTCTGACATTTAATCCAAGTAAAAATTCCCTGTCACCACTTTATTTTAAGAATGTGAAATGTCAGAATTATAGTAGAGAGAGAATGATTTATTTCAACTTTTATTTATTTCATTACATTTCCAGTGGGACAGAAGTTTACATACACTCAATTAGTATTTGGTAGCATTGCCTTTAAATTGTTTAACTTGGGTCAAATGTTTCGGGTAGCCTTCCACAAGCTTCCCACAATAAGTTGGGTGAATTTTGGCCCATTCCTGCTGACAGAGCTGATGTAACTTAGTCAGGTTTGTAGGCCTCCTTGCTCGCACACACTTTTTCAGTTCTGCCCTAAAATGTTCTATAGGATTGAGGTCAGGGCTTTGTGATGGCCACTCCAATACCTTGACTTTGTTGTCCATGAGCCATTTTGCCACAACTTTGGAAGTATGCTACAGTATGCTTGGGTTCATTGTCCATTTGGAAGACTCATTTGTGACCAAGCTTTAACTTCCTAACAGATGTCTTGAGATGTTGCTTCAATATATCCACATCATTTTCCTGCCTCATGATGTCATCTATTTTGTGAAGTGCACCAGTCCTTCCTGCAGCAACGCACCCCCACAACATGATGCTGCTGCCACCCCCGTGCTTCACGGTTGGGATGGTGTTATTCGGCTTGCAAGCCTCCCCCTTTTTCCTCCAAACATAACGATGGTCATTATGGCCAAACAGTTCTATTTTTGTTTCATCAGACCAGAGGACATTTCTCCAAAAAGTACGATCTTTGTCCCCATGTGCAGTTGCGAACCGTAATCTGGCTTTTTTATGGTGGTTTTGGAGCAGTGGCTTCTTCCTTGCTGAGCGGCCTTTCAGGTTATGTCGATATAGGACTTGTTTTACTGTGGATATAGATACTTTTGTACCTGTTTCCTCCAGCATCGTCACAGGGTCCTTTGCTGTTGTTCAGGGATTGATTTGCACGTTTTGCACCAAAGTATGTTCATCTCTAGGAGACAGAACGCGTCTCCTTCCTGAGTGGTGTGATGGCTGTATGGTCCCATGGTGCTTATACTTGCATTCTGTTGTTTGTACAGATAAACGTGGTACCTTCAGGTGTTCGGAATTTGCTCCCAAGGGTGAACCAGACTTGTGGAGGTCTACAATTTTTCTGAGGTCTTGGCTGATTTCTTTTGATTTTCCCATTACATCAAGCAAAGAGGCACTGAGCTTGAAGGTAGGCCTTGAAATAAATCCACAGTTACACCTCCAATTGACTCAAATGATGTCAATTAGCATATCAGAAGCTTCTAAAGCCATTACATTATTTTCTGGAATTTTCCAAGCTGTTTAAAGGCACAGTCAACTTAGTGTATGTAAACTTCTGACCCACTGGAATTGTGATACAGTGAATTATAAATTAAATAATCTGTAGCCAATTGTTGGAAAAACTACTTGTGTTATGCACAAAGTAGATGTCCTCACCGACTTGCCAAAACTATAGTTATTTAACAATACATTTGTGGAGTGGTTGAAAAACGAGTTTTAATGACTCCAACCTAAGTTTATGTAAACTTCTGACTTCAACTGTATATAAGTTTTCAGACCCTTTACTCAGTACTTTGTTGAAGCACCTATGGCAGAAATTACATCCTTGAGTCTTCTTCTGTATGATGCTACAAGCTTGGCACACCTGTATTTGGGAAGTTTCCCCATTCTTCTCTGCAGATCCTCTCAAGCTCTGTCAGGTTGGATGGGGAGAGTTGCTGCAAAGCTATTTTCAGGTCTCTCCAGAGATGTTCGATCGGGTTCAAGTCCGGGATTTGGCTGGGACACTCAAGGACATTCAGAGACTTGTCCAGAAGCCACTCCCGCATTGTCTTGGCTGTGTTCGTTGGGTCGTTGTCCTGTTGGAAGGTGAACCTTCGCCCCAGTCTGAGGTCCTGAGCTCTCTGGAGTGGGTTTTCATCAAGGGTCTCTCTGTACTTTGCTCCATTCATCTTTCCCTAGATCATGAATTGTCTCCCAGTCCCTGCCGCTGAAAAACATCCCCACAGCATGATGCTGCCATCACCGTGCTTCACCGTAGGGATGGTGCCAGGTTTCCTCCAGAAGTGACGCTTGGCATTCAGTGACGCTTGGCATTCAGGCCAAAGAGTTCAATCTTGGTTTTATCAGACCAGAGAACCTTGTTTCTCATGGTCTGAGAGTCTTTAGGTGCCTTTTGGCAAACTCCAAGCATACTGTCATGTGCCTTTTACTGAGGAGTGGCTTCCGTCTGGTCACTCTACCATAAAGGCCTGATTGGTAAAGTGCTGCAGAGATGGTTGTCCTTCTGGAAGGTTCTCCTATCTCCACAGAAGAACTATGGAGTGACCATCGGGTTCTTGGTTACCTCTCTGACCAAGGCCCTTCTCCCCCGATTGCTCGGTTTCGGCCGGGCTGCCAGCTCGTTGAAGACTCTTTGTAGTCCCAAACTTCTTACATTTAAGAATGATGGAGGCCACTGTGTTCTTGGGGCTTTCAATACTGCAGAAAAGTTTAAGTACCCTTCCCAGATCTGTGGCTCAACACATTCCTGTCTCGGAGCTCTACGGACAATTCCTTCGAACCTCATGGCTTTGTTTTTGCTCTGACATGCACTGTCAACTGTGGGACGTTATATAGATAGGCGTGTGTCTTTCCAAATCATATTCCATTGAATATACCACAGGTTGACTCCAATCAAGTTGTACAAACATCTCAAGGATCATCAATGGAAAGGTGATGCACCTGAGCTCAATTTCGAATCTCATAGCAAAAGGTCTGAATACTTATGTAAACAAATTTCTGTTTTTTATTATAAATGTGCTTACATTTCTGAACATTTCGCTTTGTCTTTATGGGGTATTGTGTGTAGATCGCGGAGGATTTAAAAAAATGTAATCAATTTTATATTAAGGCTGTAACAGAAAGTGAAAGAAGCCAAGAGTTCTGAATACTTCCCGAAAGCACTGTAAAGGGTTACTTCAAAGTGAGTAAGTTATTGAGCGCCAGAGTGTGTATGATATTGCCACCAGTAGGCCCAGCCCGTCCTGTCTGGTTGGTCCAACGATAGCTCAACTCTGCCCTGGCCGCCTGGCTGGTCAGTGCTGGGCCATAGGGCCTTCTCCTCATGCCTGCCTGGAAGTCACTCTGCATCCCAGAGCTACATGCCCTTCCTCTGGCTCACTGACACAACAGCCCCCAAAACCTCATAGCACAGCCAGAGAGAAGAGAGATGGAAGGGGATGAGGGAGGGAGAGAAGGGACATAAAGGACCAAGAAAGAGGACAGGGGATGGATGACGGCAGAGAGGGGGCATAGAGAGGAGGGATAGAGAGAGATTAGAGATGGGGGAACACAGCAAGGGAGGGAGGGAGGGAGGGAGGGAGGGAGGGAGGGAGGGAGGGAGGGAGGGAGGGGAGAAAATGCTGCCTCACAGTGAGTGAATGAGAGGGAGAGGAGGGATGGAGAGGAAGGAAGGATGGAGGAGAGAGCCATCTCAGATACTGTAGATACTATAGATACTGTAGATACTGTAGATACTGTAGATACTGTAGATACTATAGATACTATAGATACTATAGATACTATAGATACTATAGATACTGTAGATACTGTAGATACTGTAGATACTATAGATACTATAGATACTGTAGATACTGTAGATACTGTAGATACTATAGATACTATAGATACTGTAGATACTGTAGATACTGTAGATACTATAGATACTATAGATACTATAGATACTATAGATACTATAGATACTGTAGATACTGTAGATACTGTAGATACTATAGATACTATAGATACTATAGATACTGTAGATACTGTAGATACTGTAGATACTATAGATACTATAGATACTGTAGATACTGTAGATACTGTAGATACTATAGATACTATAGATACTATAGATACTATAGATTCTATAGATACTGTAGATACTGTAGATACTGTAGATACTATAGATACTATAGATACTATAGATACTATAGATACTGTAGATACTGTAGATACTGTAGATACTATAGATTCTATAGATACTGTAGATACTGTAGATACTGTAGATACTGTAGATACTGTAGATACTATAGATACTGTAGGTACTGTAGATACTGTATATACTGTAGATTCTATATATACTGTAGATTCTATAGATACTGTATATACTGTATATACTGTAGATACTGTATATACTGTAGATACTGTATATACTGTAGATTCTATATATACTGTAGATTCTATAGATACTGTAGATACTGTATATACTGTAGATACTGTATATACTGTAGATACTGTAGATTCTATAGATACTGTAGATACTATAGATACTGTATATACTGTATATACTGTAGATACTGTATATACTGTAGATACTGTATATACTGTAGATTCTATATATACTGTAGATTCTATAGATACTGTAGATACTGTATATACTGTAGATACTGTATATACTGTAGATACTGTATATACTGTAGATACTGTAGATTCTATAGATACTGTAGATACTGTAGATACTATAGATACTGTAGATACTGTAGATACTATAGATACTGTATATACTGTAGGTACTGTAGATACTGTAGATACTGTAGATACTGTAGATACTGTAGATACTGTAGGTACTGTAGATACTGTAGATACTGTAGATACTATAGATACTGTATATACTGTAGGTACTGTAGATACTGTAGATACTGTAGATACTGTAGGTACTGTAGATACTGTAGATATTGTACTGTAGATACTGTAGATACTGTAGATACTGTAGATACTGTAGATACTGTAGGTACTGTAGATACTGTAGATACTGTAGATACTGTAGATACTATAGATACTGTATATACTGTAGGTACTGTAGATACTGTAGATACTGTAGATACTGTAGACACTGTAGACACTGTAGATACTGTACTGTAGATACTGTAGATACTGTAGGTACTGTAGATACTGTAGATACTGTAGATACTGTAGATACTATAGATACTATATATACTGTAGGTACTGTAGATACTGTAGATACTGTAGATACTGTAGATACTATATATACTGTAGATACTGTAGATACTGTAGATACTGTAGATTCTATAGATACTGTATATACTGTAGATACTGTATATACTGTAGATTCTATATATACTGTAGATTCTATAGATACTGTATATACTGTAGATACTGTAGATACTGTAGATACTATAGATACTATAGATACTGTAGATACTGTAGATACTGTAGATACTGTAGATACTGTATATACTGTAGATACTGTAGATTCTATATATACTGTAGATTCTATATATACTGTAGATTCTATAGATACTGTAGATACTGTATATACTGTAGATACTGTAGATACTGTAGATTCTATAGATACTGTAGATACTGTAGATACTATAGATTCTATAGATACTGTATATACTGTAGATACTGTAGATACTGTAGATACTGTAGATACTGTAGATACTATAGATACTGTAGATACTGTAGATACTGTAGATACTATAGATACTGTAGATACTGTAGATACTGTAGATACTGTAGATACTATAGATACTATAGATACTGTAGATACTGTAGATACTATAGATACTGTAGATACTGTAGATACTGTAGATACTGTAGATACTGTAGATACTGTAGATACTGTAGATACTGTAGATACTATAGATACTGTAGATACTGTAGATACTATAGATACTGTAGATACTGTAGATACTGTAGATACTGTAGATACTATAGATACTGTAGATACTGTAGATACTGTAGATACTGTAGATACTGTAGATACTATAGATACTGTAGATACTGTAGATACTGTAGATACTATAGATACTATAGATACTATAGATACTATAGATACTGTAGATACTGTAGATACTGTAGATACTATAGATACTATAGATACTATAGATACTATAGATACTATAGATACTATAGATACTGTAGATACTATAGATACTGTAGATACTGTAGATACTGTAGATACTGTAGATACTATAGATACTATAGATTCTATAGATACTATAGATTCTATAGATACTGTAGATACTGTAGATACTGTAGATACTGTAGATACTGTAGATATTGTAGATTGATATATTGATAGACAGAAAGGCAAGAAGGTAGACAGACACGCAGACAGAGAGGAACGCTGAGTGTTTTGGACAGAGCTCCATACATGCCTAATCCTAACCTTGTCCAGTGTTTCTGCTCCTTAGCCCAGAGGTAACAAATCACCTGGTCACATGTCAGCAGATTGTCATAACACAGACCGTTAACATCAACATTTTAACAGCACCACCTAAAACATACAACTTATTCTTATGAGTCACCAGGCACCAGACAGAGCCATATATCATAGCAAGCAGTTCAAGGAGATCTGGAGGATGACTGTGTGTGTGTGAGTGAGTGAGTGAGAGAGAGAAAGAGAGAGAGACAGAGAGACAGAGAGACAGAGAGAGACAGAGAGAGACAGAGAGAGACAGAGAGAGACAGAGAGACAGAGAGACAGAGACAGAGAGAGACAGAGAGACAGAGAGAGACAGAGAGAGACAGAGAGACAGAGAGACAGAGAGAGAGATAGGGGGGTGAAGAGATAAACTGGAGAGGGGTACAGACAGATGATATAGAAGAGAGAGAAACAGATGGAGACAAAATGCGAGAGTGTGTGTGTGGGTGCGTGTGTGCGTGTGTGTCTACTACCAGGATCATATCTGATGTTCCATCCCATGAGTCATTACCAATAGCAGCGTCAATACTATGACCCTGTATATAATATGCTTACTTACTTTATCGTGGTCTTCTGATTTATTTATTTGATATCTCGGGTTTTCGTTTCTACCTTGATATTTTTAATATTACATTGTTATTAATTACTGCATTGTTGGGGTTAGAGCTTGCAAGAAAAGGCATTTCACTGTACTTGTGCATGACATTAAAACTTGAAACTTTAATCAATATCTTTTAAATTCTAAACTAGGAAGCCATTCCATTAGCCTCTGCTCTGTGTATCGGTTTCTTTTGAAAGACTGGAGAATGGGACAACACGGAACACATTAGCACACCATCGGTTTGGTTACAGGTGCAAACACACTTCAAAGAGTTCTGCTGATCTTACTTGTGAAACATTGATGAGGGAGTAAAATATAAACCTTCCGGCAGCTTCAAGTGACTCTAATAAGCCTGGACGTAAGATGTCTGCATGGTCAATGTTGTGTGGGTATGTGTTTGTCATGTCCTCTATTTAGTCCTTATATGTTCAAAGTATGACTCATGTCCATTTTAGCTGCTGTTTTCCAGTTGTCCTGTTTAGCAATTTTGAGTTTGAGAAGGAAAAAGTGTGTGAAAATAAAATTATATAATCATTATTATTCAGCAAGCGACGACCATGACATATTGAAAGAGACAGCGACAGTGTGAGTCTCTGGATCTTCCGATACTATGTTTGGGTCACTTCATCAGTCCAGAATGAAGGAAGCTCTGTCTAATCTAGACAGCGTAATGTTTGGGTTACTTCATCAGGCAGAAAGGAAGCTCGGTCTAGTCTAGACAGCGTAATATGCGTCTAGCTGTTGTGACAGAATGAACTAATTAATCTGTTACACAACCGATGGAGAGGGATGAGGGATGACGTGTTAGAAACATTGGCGGCATCGGGTCAACTTAACTTTGACGGACGAGTCACAGTTTGCCTCAAGAAATTCCCTTCAGCATGAATATCTGTAAACCGGTAGGTTGAGAATCATCAACATTTCCAACGAGACGTTACCGGAGTACCTTACAGAGAGAAACACATGAGATGTCCCTTTCATGGTAAGTCTATGTTACATACTCACGTATGATAACGATTCACACACCAAGCGCAAAGCCCCACGAAGGTGCCTTGATGTGCTGCTCGTGTACCTGCAATTCCTTACGCATTTCCCCAGTTAGTTGCGATCTTTCCGATGAAGCAGAGGATGGGAAAGTATCCATTCCCCTGAAAGGACGGATGAAAGCAGGGAGAGATAAGTGAGGGGAAGAAAAGGTGAAACGTACACTACCGTTCAAAACTTTGGGGTCACTTAGAAATGTCCTTGTTTTTGAAAGAAAAGCATTTTTTTTTGTCCATTAAAATAACATCTAAATGATCAGAAATACAGTGTAGACATTGTTAATATGGGAAATGACTATTGTAGCTGGAAAAGGCAGATTTTTTTATGGAATATATGCATAGGCGTACAGAGGCCCATTATCAGCAACCATCACTCCTGTGTTCCGATGGCATGTTGTGTTAGCTAATCCAAGTCTATCATTTAAAAGGATAATTAATCATTAGAAAACTCTTTTCAATCAATCAATCAAGTTTATTTTATATAGCCCTTCGTACATCAGCTAATATCTCGAAGTGCTGTACAGAAACCCAGCCTAAAACCCCAAACAGCAAGCAATGCAGGTGTAGAAGCACGGTGGCTAGGAAAAACTCCCTAGAAAGGCCAAAACCTAGGAAGAAACCTAGAGAGGAACCAGGCTATGAGGGGTGGCCAGTCCTCTTCTGGCTGTGCCGGGTGGAGATTATAACAGAACTATGCCAAGATGTTCAAAATGGTCATAAGTGACAAGCATGGTCAAATAATAATCATGAATAATTTTCAGTTGGCTTTTCATAGCCGATCATTAAGAGTTGAAAACAGCAGGTCTGGGACAGGTGGCGGTTCCATAACCGCAGGCAGAACAGTTGAAACTGGAATAGCAGCAAGGCCAGGTGGACTGGGGACAGCAAGGAGTCATCATGCCCGGTAGTCCTGACGTATGGTCCTAGGGCTCAGGTCCTCCGAGAGAGAGAAAGAAAGAGAGAAGGAGAAAATTAGAGAGAGCCAAGATTTTCAAAATGTTCATGAATGACAAGCATGGTCAAATAATAGAGAGAACGAGAGAATTAGAGAGAGCATACTTAAATTCACACAGGACACTGGATAAGACAGGAGAAGTACTCCAGGTATAACCAACTGACCCTAGCCCCCCGACACATAAACTACTGCAGCATAAATACTGGAGGCTGAGACAGGAGCGGTCAGGAGACACTGTGGCCCCATCCGAAAGATACCCCCGGACAGGGCCAAACAGGAAGGATATAACCCCACCCACTTTGCCAAAGCACAGCCCCCGCACCACTAGAGGGATATCTTCAACCACCAACTTACAATCCTGAGACAAGGCCGAGTATAGCCCACAAAGATCTCCACCACAGCACAAACCAAGGGGGGGCGCCAACCCAGACAGGAAGATCACGTCAGTAACTCAACCCACTCAAGTGACGCACCCCTCCTAGGGACGGCATGAAAGAGCACCAGTAAGCCAGTGACTCAGCCCCTGTAATAGGGTTAGAGGCAGAGAATCCCAGTGGAGAGAGGGGAACCGGCCAGGCAGAGACAGCAAGGGCGGTTCGTTGTGTCGTGGAAAATCATCTCAGAAATATAACGCTTTATCAGAACTTGTGAAATCAAAACATGCTTTTATTTACAATAGTATAACCATCTCGAATGTCCCACTGAACACACACTTTCTCAGAACTCCAGCTACTCTATTTATACACACATAGTATTGTCCGTCCCCTATGAAGTCATTCACCACCATCTGCTTTCCATTTGTTTATAATAGTGGCCGGACCCTCTATCCCAGTGTGTCCAATTGCCTTTAGGCGCCACTCTGTCTGACATGTATGTTTGAATGGAATGGTCAGACCATATGTCTAGTGTCCAATTGCCTTTAGGCGCCACTCTGTCTGGTCAGTCTGTCAGCACAATGGAGAATATACAAGGGTCAGAACGTCCCTTAGTAGATTTCCATTACCACGGTCTCATGATCTATGTTAACATGTGGTTCGTTACTACTACATTACTACACCATCTGCTAATCTTTGGTTTCCTGTATTTACCAGAATGGCAAATGCACTCACATCTGCCTTCTTATACTATTTTCTAGTATACTCCTGTCTATTGTTTAATAGTGTGATATCTACTTACATATGTCAATTACTCCTACATAATCCCTCCTCTTGAGGGTAATTAACCTCAAAAACTATACTAAAATGACATATAGAGAGTAGATATCAATACCAACAATTGACTAAAACATTATCAAAATAAAGCTTACAAATCACTTGTACCAAACATCTCCAATGTGAAATAGGAGTAAAAGATCCAATCAGAAACAGTATAAAAAATAAAAATAATACAATGAATATAATAAGAAATTGAATATGAGAAAATCAAAGACCTACATGCAGTTACAAAAGAAAATTGACACAACATCATTCTAAATTTAAGCATTTCAACATGATCCTCCTTGCAGACATGAATTTGGGAATACAGCATATACAGGTAGACCATCCTTACAAAAATCATGGCAAGCATAACCACCTCCAGGAACTACTCTATATAGACAGTTTGGATTCCCAAAGGGGCAGTCCAAAGGTCCACCGACCGCATTACAAGGCTTTCCATACTTATTAGTATACTTGCCTGGGCTACTCGGTACAGGATCAATCACCACAGGAGGGTCATCTCTCCTTACAGACATCTATTTAACTGTTGTCTGAACCACAATTGACTTTACCAGGGGTATAACACAACAAAATGCAATACCCAAAGCCAACAACCCTCCTCCCAACATGATGGTCATCCTAGCAAACATGACACAAACTCCACCCTTCTCCACTAAGAGCCAATTAAGTATAGTTAATGAATCCCTGTTGATTATATCATATATAATTAATCCATTCTAAGTTCATATTTGGTGTTATCCACAGAAATATAGATTCAAATCCTGATTTAACCTCCTCTCTGGCCTTGAAATCCCTAAGTAGACCTCTAAGCAGTCCAATTGCATTAAGGTATACCTCAGGATCCTTATCATAAACCCTTTTAACTCTAGGTTTTAACATAGTCATCATGGAGTGATTCAATAATAGTAACCTATTTAATTGCTCTAACTAAGGCACAAAGACCAATCCATCCATCAGGCAATACATTCAACAGTTTGTTTTTTCCACACATCCATAAACTATCAGCAATACCTCTGTCTTGAATTTTCAACATAGTAAGAGATGGCGCAACCTGAGTTATGTGACTACACAACCCTTTTCTATTCATAATCAACCCTTTATCATTATTTTTACGAACTCCCACATTCTCTTAACACCCCAATAGTATCACATTCTACAGTGGTGTTTCCTACATCAATTCCTTCGGTGTCATGGCTGTAAAAACATTCATATTTTCCTTTAACCACGGTACCTCTGTCTAATTGAGGTACATTTAATTCAGTTCTAATATTATAGGCAACACAATCATTGTCTCCCAGCATGGTCTCATTCAACATAGTTTTACCCCTAGTACTTACCCAGAACAATCCTACATTTTATGTCACACAAGGGAATAGAATACTTTCTATTGGTACAATAGTCATTTTTACAACTTACAGTTTTTACATGATGCTGGTTCAGAGACTATTAAAAGATCAGACAAAGGTGATTTTCGTCACAAAATACAATTGTCCATTCTGTGTCTGTTTGCCATATACTTAGCCCATTCGTATCACTCCTTCTTCACTACTTCTTCTCATGTAGTGTCCTTGAGTGGTTCTGATTCTGATATATCTAATTCTGTTGCTTTTTCAATGTTCTTATCTTGAGGTAGATCATTAGAGTTTATCAGAAAGTTTCAAATATCAGTAAAAACTCTCCTGACTGATGTCTCAGGTTGCTTTGTTGGCACGGTGGTCTGCTTGGTAAGGGCAGTCGATGTCATCTAGTGGTAGCTACTGTGGTCGTCACAGCAGCCGCCACCCTTGTTGTTGTCACAGGTTCTTCCTGTTCAGGTGCAGGGGTAGGTCTTCACCTTCCACTGGTTCAATCTGATTCATGATGAGCACCCTACTCGTCTTTTTCTTTGATTAATGTCAGATCACATCCTTTCGGATCCCAAACGACTTGTCCCTTTGTTTGGTGATATGTCCATCCACAGAGTGCCATCTCCGATAAGGGTTTGATCCTTATGATTGAGATAGACTTCAGTTCTCCTGCTTCTGTTATAAATTGAGGTGGAACATAGATTCTAACCTTGTCAGTCTTTTTGGATTGTTCGGCTGATTTCATTCTTCTCTTCCTGCTCCCACCATACATCTTGATTGTGCATTAGTCTGTTGTTTCTATACTAGCATTCACTGTTACTTCTGTTATGTCAATGTCATTATTCTTTTGTTGTTCTAACATCAATTGTCTGTAAAGAAGACCATTCAAGAGTTTAAAAGTCAATTGTGGGGTAATCCCCATTTTCTTCAGCTTGCGGGACTTTTCCTCCTCTTTCTTCACCTGAGGCTCCCTCCTCAGGCAGGACTTAGCTTCCATCTGGAAGGGTTTCAATTTTAGGAAGAGATGTTCTCATTCTGTTCCTTGTGAGGCCTCTCCTCCTCTTCTGGGTGCATTATTCGGTGCACCTGTCACATTTTGGCTTTCACTTGATTTGCTGTTTTCTTGGCTCCTCCCTGGTGTCTCAATCGTTTCCACTGCTCCTGCTCCCTCCAGGCTCCCTCCTGGTGAATCAGCATCCTCTGTGTCCTCATCTCTATGTGGTTGTATCCTTCTCTCTGTTGGGACTCAGCTGCAGTGGTTCAGATGGTACCACGTCTGGCTTCTTTTCACTTGGACGGCCGTTCTTGTTGCTTTGGCCACCTCATAGGGTCCATCTCTCCTCGGTTGATCCCACTTCCTCCGGATCCCTCCAACGTGGACTAGATCTCCTGGTATCACTGGGAGAGGTCCTTCTGGTCCCCTTGGATCATCAGACGCAGAACCTCTCATCCTGGTTCAGATTTCTGCCTACTTTCTGTGAAGCATTCATACTTAGAGACTTATGGCCTCTGTTCTATGATTGCACCATACATCCTCTTACTTCCATCACTCATCACACAACAAACAGACATTCCAGCTGAAGCTGGCGAACCCCTCTCCTTCTGGTTTCCTAAACATAAGACTTGGAAAACAACAGACAAAACATAACAGCATTGACAATGTTATGTGTTATGCATAAATATATTCATGCAAACTGAAATCTGAGACCATGACAATTCCCACTCTCTCTTTACCTGACTCTATGCCTCCAGGATACTTTTCTGCTGGACTCCACAAAAATAAAAGCCCTAAAAAGCTTCCTCATGCTTCCACCCAGTCTTCCCCTTTCGGCCACAGGTTCTGAGAGGTGTTCCCAAATCATGTCATTTTTACTTAGTTTCCCATCTACTCCATTTCAACTGATAATCATGTGCATAACCTACAATTAACATTCTCTCTTCTTGAATTAATTCAACACTCTATATGCTTTCATATCAATCCCTTTAACATGTTTGTTTAGAGTATAATATCCTATCATCCATTCTCTTTCACATGATGTATTAAAAATAAAACAAGTAGCCTCCAAACTCAACCCAGTATGTCTATAGTGGAATCTAGTCTCTCTCTCTTTCTCTCTCTGATTCCACATCCTCTGTCATGGTGTTTTCAAGCTCACCCATTATTCAGCTGGACCTTACTTCTCGTGAGACTTATGCACCCACCAAAGAGAGACATGAAGAACTTTACCACTGCAGTGTTGTAAGAAGTATACCACCAGCCTGGTGTATCTTGATGTACACTCAGTCTCCAGAATGCAGCCCAAACCCTTCCATTTCTGGCTGTTTTTTCCTGAGGACATACACACTAACACATGGGTTATTTCCTGACAACAGACTTTTCTTGTTATAGCAATATCACTAAATCTTAATTCTTAATAACAGCCCTATGTAACCATTCTGCCTCAATTACCTGGCCTCCTGCCACAGAAATATTCATAATAGTCAAATGATGTTCCCTACATCAACTGCTGTACAATAACATGTAATCAGTCAAATGTCTTCCAGTTGGATTAATATCCAATCCTATCAAAACTAAGTAATAAGTTTCTTAAACTTTTGCTCTAGTGTTCAAAATGCCACCACTTATTCTTTTTACCATATCTTTAGATATGTGAATTGTTCTATTTACTTTAGAATTGTCCCTATATTTTACACAGCCAGCTGTCTTTCCTTTTCTGTGAATTATCTCTATTATTATACATAGTTTCTAGAAATAACACCCCTTCACTATCATTACCTTCATTTATGAGTCCCCTAACCCATAACAGCCATTGTTTGATACATACTTAAAACATCCTTAAGTCAATTTATATATCATTTATATCAGTATCAGTCCCTCCTCAGGAACATATACACAACCTTATGTTCCTCAAAACAAAAATAAATTGACCAAACGAGAAAAAGAGAAAAAAATTATAATAATTACACATTTGCAATAAATTTCCACTATTCGTAATGTAATTAAACCTGGAGAAAACGTCCATCTGTTTCATTCTATGCCCATGTTATTATTGGTCTCTTTCTTCTTCATTCTTGGGTATCATCGCACAACAGACTATCTTTTTATTCAATTAAACATTAGATTTTATCATTCCAATTCCAATGACATTATAAAACAAAAAAATAAAAAAATAAAAAACCTTTAATCTAATATTCTGTAAGTTTTGTCAACCACCTTGTCTCAGGATTAGTTTCCAGAGCTTCCCTAGGCCTATTAAATTTAAACAGTTCTATATCTAAATAACTAAACAGTTATTTCTTAAATACATTTTCCAACCCAATATTCAGGATAACAGTCCTTAGTGTTTACTTTAACTCAAATTTGACCTTATCTATTCAATACACAACATCCCTTTAATAATTAACATTTATACTAAACACTTTAAATACCAGTATTATCTATTTTCCAATAGCCCCGTTGTCTCAGTTTTTCTCTCATTTGTGGCCTGATAATAAAAAGATCAGTACCCCAATCCTTTAAGTCATTACTCTCCCTGGCCCATATCATTTCAGCATGTCTTTTTTTAGATACAGTTCACAGGTCATCAGACACAGTTGTCCCTCACTGTTCAGTCGGTTAGGGTGGGTTTGATCTCCACACCCACTTGTGGTGATATTCTCTCCCATGCCTTAAAGCATTCTGACGTCACCTTCTTATGATAACTCCCTTATTCCACCAGTGTTCTCTCAGATGAATTACAGATGATGTATTTATCAACAAAACCCTCACAAAGCCACACTCCAATAAACCCTTTGGAATAACTTTCAACACTTTTTATATGCATAATGAACAAAACACATTTGTGTATTTACCCAAAGACCATAACCCCAAGGAACTGATAGTTTTACCTATGAACCCATGTTATATCAAAAATAAAAATTAAAATAAACCTATTCGAATAACTTATTCAATTTAAGGGTACAACTCTTCATAATTTTCCCAGGGACATAATAGATTTTCAAAGTAATTATACAGTTTGAATAGAGTCTGGTGTCTTAAACATTTTATAAGTATATCCCACCTGTTCCAACAATTTCTAGTAAAAGGTGATCAGTCTTTCACAAGAAATTCCTAGGATTCAGGGCATTTTGACACCATTAATATGTTTCCACTCCCCCTTTCTTTAGGAGCAACTTAAATACATTTTTCAAAAACATGTTCATCCTTTTGCATACCCAATTTGAAACTGAATTGGAAAAAACCCTTCCAATATATCTACTAATGCATATTCATTCCCAGTACATGGTGTACTCACTAGTGAATCATAAGCCAATAATCGCAAAGGGACTGGACTCACTCATCCAGAACTCCATGTTTTAGCCTTATCCAGATATTTTTATTTTTAAAGCAGCTGACTTTAATTAACTGCTTTCCACAGTAATGCAGTCTCCAATGACATTGTTGACCAGAGAAGATTAAAAAACCCTTTTTTTCCCTTATTCTTTCTGGAAAAGAAAGTGTACATATTGTTAATATTCACAACGTTACCTTTTAGTCAGCAAACCAATAATTTTACTTATCCATAGATTTTATTCTAAAGCGTCTTTAACAGTTCCAGAGAATTGTGGTATAGAATGTCTAACAATTAAAATTCCATCGTTATTTTACTAGATGTCAAACGTGATCTAATACTTCTTCTTGACCACATATAAACTGTAATCTCTATGAAACACTCATTGTTCGCTCAGAGACTATACACCGACAAGTAAAAAATTCCATTCTCACTAACCTCAAACCAATTAGTTGTTTGTTATTTTGACAAGGATATAAACTCTTGTATAGCGGCATTTCCTACTACCGCACTAAGTTCTAATGTCACATTACACTAATTTTCCCATACCCGATATACCTATATCCAGAACAGAGAGCTATTTTCTTATTGGTTCTTAGATCTTGTCAATAGTTCTGCCAATCACCCGCACGTCTGCAAGGACTAGAGGAACCACACACACAACCCCATCGCAATGTATTTTCTGATGATAGAAAGTTGACATCAGAACGCCTGCAAATCGAGCTTCACATTTTGGTCCCATGTGACTGTTTAATTCCCTTGTCCTATTTATCCTGTTTATCAGGTAATAGTGTCCTTCTCTCCCTATTCTATGGAAACAGTCATTTTGTTGTCATGCCACTAATTATTTATTTATTTTTCCTAAATACTCCCATGTATTATACACCTTTTATTTACTATTTTTCCAAGGTAGAGCGAATCCCCTTTCCAATTAAAAATTCATTTGTCCCATCACTTAATTTCTCTTATCAAAGCATGCTCTATATAGTACAGACATTATTTCTGAATACTACAGATGACTTAATGTCTTATTCTAGTACAATACTTCAAATATCACTGTGTTTTTCCCTTTACAGATATCATTATTTATTCATTTTATAGTTCTAATCAATTTTATGATTACATTTACATTACATTTAAGTCATTTAGCAAATGCTCTTATCCAGAGCGACTTACAAATTGGAAAGTTCATACATATTCATCCTGGTCCCCCGTGGGAATTTAACCCTCAACCCTGGCGTTGCAAGCACCATGCTCTACCAACTGAGTCACACCAGTCCACTGCCCGCTCCGTTAAGATCTCTATCTAACGTCTTACTTTTACCTTTATTAATTTATTTTGTCTATACTTTCTTACCTATTCTCTATATTCTTATTATTTCATTGTCTTTTATCCCATTTTACTGTTTAATTCCCGATTCACGGTTTTAGTGAAACAAACCTCTCATATTCTGGTCTCTGTCCTTCAGGCTATTTTTAGACCGCAGTCTCTGTGGGTACAGAGTGATCGACGGCCTGTTTTTTCCTCTTCCTTTGTTACACCGTTCGTGAATCCTTAATCTGTCCTGAATTTCACTATTTATCACTATTTATCTTAACTAACCTAGATTCGTTTTTAACTTTATAGTACAATTTCAATTTATCGACGATTCTACTTTCTGTTTTGTTACACACTATTTGGTTTAAACCTCTTTTATTATCTTTATGGTTATTTATTTTAACTCCTTTTTTAGTATTCTACTATGGTCGCTTATTACTTTATCACATCAGTGTTTTTATCCTTGATTATAACTTATTTTACTTCGATGTTCCTTAATTTCATTTCATCTGCCTAATAGCAGTTAACTGCACTCTCCTTCTCAAATTACCCTCAGTTAACTGTCAGAGAGGCTTGCGCATGCCTCTTCCTACCAGCAGTTGGTCACAGACACACACACACACAACCCATCCTTCCTTTCTTCCTAATGTTCTATCTCTACACAGATCTACTCATTTCTTACAACATTATCATTCATCCTTTTATGTTTCATCTGTTCATTCAATCCCTTTGTTTTTACCTCAAAACAACTTAGTCTTTCTTTATTGACTTAATTCACTTCCTCCTACATAAGCCTAGACTTCTAGGATTTCTACAATATGACGAGACTACTGTCTAATCGGATCAGCTTGTCTTCATATTCTATTCACCCCCCCAATACTGATCTTTACTTCTATTATTAGAGTAGTATTGTGGCGTGACCTACTGAATTACAAAACCCTGTTAGCTAGACAGAGCGGTTTTTTATTCGCAGGATTTCTTTTGCATTTGAACGCCGCACAATCGGGCAAACGTCCTAAATATTCATCCGTACAGTCCCCCTTTCGGGGCGGTAACCATGAATATTTATTTAACTACTGATTTATGTTTTGACCGTATAAACTAATTTTGCAGTTGAACGCCGCACAATCGGGCCAACGTTTTCCTGCAACCTAATATTTCACCCGTACAGTCCTCCTTTCAGAGCGTTAACCATGAAATATTTATTTAACTACTGATTTATGTTTTGACCTATTAACTACTTTTGCAGTTGAACGCCGCACAATCGGGCAAACGTTTTTCCTACAACCTAATATTTATAAGCTACTTTTGCAGTTGAACGCCGCACAATCGGGCAAACGTTTTTCCTGCCTTCTAAATATTCATCCGTTCAGTCCCCCGTTCTGGGGCGGTAGCCATGAAGTATTTATTTACTAAATATCCACCCAATCAGACCTCTTTAAAAATGTTCCTTTTTTAAAGAGCGGTGGTTTTCTAACTACTTATTTATGCAGTTCTCTGTTATCTTTAGAGCCATTATTCATAAGTAACCTGTCCAAGCATTCCTTCTACTAATTTTATTGAAGAGGTATCACAGGATTTTCTACCTACATTATCTGTTTTTACCGTATGAGCTGTCCCACATTATAGCCAGCCATCTCAGCCAGATGGCGCAAACAAGCACATCATTTAAGCTACACATTCGAACGGTCTAATCAGAACGAGCGCATGCTCCACTAAACACCTAACACAAGCAAAGTTCACATCGCCTATTCACTCATTCTCTATACATGCGCATGCATTTATATTTAATACAATTCCCCAAATTACACATACATGCAAATTTATTTGAATTCAAAAGTTCTTTCGTTTTTACTGGTTTCTTTTTAGGAAATTTGAAAGAGAGACTTACATGGCGCCCCTCTCGCTGAGACAGGATCTCTGAAGCAATCCATACAAACATTTCAACTATGTAAGAACAAGCTTACCTTTTTATAGTTGTGGCCATAGTGTTTGCAAGATTGTCCAAAGAAACTATCTCCAGCCCTGGACGCCATTCCTCAGTCCCTGTCCCTCCTGGCTCAGCTCGCCAAATATGTCGTGGAAAATCATCTCAGAAATATAACGCTTTATCAGAACTTGTGAAATCAAAACATGCTTTTATTTACAATAGTATAACCATCTCGAATGTCCCACTGAACACACACTTTCTCAGAACTCCAGCTACTCTATTTATACACACATAGTATTGTCCGTCCCCTATGAAGTCATTCACCACCATCTGCTTTCCATTTGTTTATAATAGTGGCCGGACCCTCTATCCCAGTGTGTCCAATTGCCTTTAGGCGCCACTCTGTCTGACATGTATGTTTGAATGGAATGGTCAGACCATATGTCTAGTGTCCAATTGCCTTTAGGCGCCACTCTGTCTGGTCAGTCTGTCAGCACAATGGAGAATATACAAGGGTCAGAACGTCCCTTAGTAGATTTCCATTACCACGGTCTCATGATCTATGTTAACATGTGGTTCGTTACTACTACATTACTACACCATCTGCTAATCTTTGGTTTCCTGTATTTACCAGAATGGCAAATGCACTCACATCTGCCTTCTTATACTATTTTCTAGTATACTCCTGTCTATTGTTTAATAGTGTGATATCTACCTACATATGTCACTTACTCCTACAGTTGCTCCAGAGCCTTTCCGTTCACCTTCACACTCCTGGGCCAGACTACACTCAATCATATGACCTACTGAAGAGATAAGTCTTCAGTAAAGACTTAAAGGTTGAGACCGAGTCTGCGTCTCTCACATGGGTAGGCAGACCGTTCCATAAAAATGGAGATCTATAGGAGAAAGCCCTGCCTCCCGCTGTTTGCTTAGAAATTCTAGGGACAATTAGGAGGCCTGCGTCTTGTGACCGCAGCGTACGTATAGGTATGTACGGCAGGACCAACTCGGAAAGATAGGTAGGAGCAAGCCCATGTAACGCTTTATAGGTTAACAGTAAAACCTTGAAATCAGCCCTTGCCTTAACAGGAAGCCAGTGTAGGGAAGCTAGCACTGGAGTAATATGATCAAATTTCTTGTTTCTAGTCAGGATTCTAGCAGCCGTATTTAGCACTAACTGAAGTTTATTTAGTGCTTTATCCGGGTAGCCGGAAAGTAGAGCATTGCAGTAGTCTAACCTAGAAGTAACAAATGCATGGATTAATTTTTCTGCATCATTTTTGGACAGAACATTTCTGATTTTTGCAATGTTACGTAGATGGAAAAAAGCTGTCCTTGAAACAGTCTTGATATGTTCGTCAAAAGAGAGATCAGGGTCAAGAGTAACGCCGAGGTCCTTCACAGTTTTATTTGAGACGACTTTACAACCATCAAGATTAATTGTCAGATTTAACAGAAGATCTCTTTGTTTCTTGGGACCTAGAACAAGCATCTCTGTTTTGTCCGAGTTTAAAAGTAGAAAGTTTTCAGCCATCCACTTCCTTATGTCTGAAACACAGGCTTCTAGCGAGGGCAATTTTGGGGCTTCACCATGTTTCATTGAAATGTACAGCTGTGTGTCATCCGCATAGCAGTGAAAGTTAACATTATGTTTTCGAATAACATCCCCAAGAGGTAAAATATATAGTGAAAACAATAGTGGTCCTAAAACGGAACCTTGAGGAACACCGAAATGTACAGTTGATTTGTCAGAGGACAAACCATTCACAGAGACAAACTGATATCTTTCCGACAGGTAAGATCTAAACCAGGCCAGAACTTGTCCGTGTAGACCAATTTGGGTTTCCAGTCTCTCCAAAAGAATGTGGTGATCGATGGTGTCGAAGGCAGCACTAAGGTCTAGTAGCACGAGGACAGATGCAGAGCCTCGGTCTGACGCCATTAAAAGGTCATTTACCACCTTCACAAGTGCAGTCTCAGTGCTATGATGGGGTCTAAAACCAGACTGAAGCATTTCGTATACATTGTTTGTCTTCAGGAAGGCAGTGAGTTGCTGCGCAACAGCTTTTTCTAAAATTTTTGAGAGGAATGGAAGATTCGATATAGGCCGATAGTTTTTTATATTTTCCGGGTCAAGGTTTGGCTTTTTCAAGAGAGGCTTTATTACTGCCACTTTTAGTGAGTTTGGTACACATCCGGTGGATAGAGAGCTGTTTATTATGTTCAACATAGGAGGGCCAAGCACAGGAAGCAGCTCTTTCAGTAGTTTAGTAGGAATAGGATCCAGTATGCAGCTTGAAGGTTTAGAGGCCATGATTATTTTCATCATTGTGTCAAGAGATATAGTACTAAAACACTTAAGTGTCTCTCCCGATCCCAGGCCCTGGCAGAGCTGTGCAGATCCAGGACAGCTAAGCCCTGGAGGAATACGCAGATTCAAAGAGGAGTCCGTAATTTGCTTTCTAATGGTCATGATCTTTTCCTCAAAGAAGTTCATGAATTTATTACTGCTGAAGTGAAAGCCATCCTCTCTTCGGGAATGCTGCTTTTTAGTTAGCTTTGCAACAGTATCAAAAAGAAATTTTGGATTGTTCTTATTTTCCTCGATTAAGTTGGAAAAGTAGGATGATCGAGCAGCAGTGAGGGCTCTTCGGTACTGCACGGTACTGTCTTTCCAAGCTAGTCGGAAGACTTCCAGTTTGGTGTGGCGCCATTTCCGTTCCAATTTTCTGGAAGCTTGCTTCAAAGCTCGGGTATTTTCTGTATACCAGGGAGCTAGTTTCTTATGACAAATGTTTTTTGTTTTTAGGGGTGCAACTGCATCTAGGGTATTGCGCAAGGTTAAATTGAGTTCCTCAGTTAGGTGGTTAACTGATTTTTGTCCTCTGACGTCCTTGGGTAGGCAGAAGGAGTCTGGAAGGGCATCAAGGAATTTTTGTGTTGTCTGAGAATTTATAGCACGACTTTTGATGCTCCTTGGTTGGGGTCTGAGCAGATTATTTGTTGCGATTTCAAACGTAATAAAATGGTGGTCCGATAGTCCAGGATTATGTGGAAAAACATTAAGATCTACAACATTTATTCCATGGGACAAAACTAGGTCCAGAGTATGACTGTGGCAGTGAGTAGGTCCAGAGACATGTTGGACAAAACCCACTGAGTCGATGATGGCTCCGAAAGACTTTTGGAGTGGGTCTGTGGACTTCTCCATATGAATATTAAAATCACCAAAAATTAGAATATGATCTGCTATGACTACAAGGTCTGATAGGAATTCAGGGAACTCAGAGAGGAACGCTGTATATGGCCCAGGAGGCCTGTAAACAGTAGCTATAAAAAGTGATTGAGTAGGCTGCATAGATTTCATGACTAGAAGCTCAAAAGACGAAAACGTCATTTTTTTTTTTTGTAAATTGAAATTTGCTATCGTAAATATTAGCAACACCTCCGCCTTTGCGGGATGCACGGGGGATATGGTCACTAGTGTAACCAGGAGGTGAGGCCTCATTTAACACAGTAAATTCATCAGGCTTAAGCCATGTTTCAGTCAGGCCAATCACATCAAGATTATGATCAGTGATTAGTTCATTGACTATGACTGCCTTTGAAGTGAGGGATCTAACATTAAGTAACCCTATTTTGAGATGTGAGGTATCACGATCTCTTTCAATAATGCCAGGAATGGAGGAGGTCTTTATCCTAATGAGATTGCTAAGGCGAACACCGCCATGTTTAGTTTTGCCCAACCTAGGTCGAGGCACAGACACAGTCTCAATGGGGATGGCTGAGCTGACTACACTGACTGTGCTATTGGCAGACTTTTCAATTATGTTAGCACAGCTGAAAACTGTTGCTCTGATTAAAGAAGCAATACAACTGGCCTTCAACAGACTAGTTGAGTATCTGGAGCATCAGCATTTGTGGGTTCGATTACAGGCTCAAAATGGCCAGAAACAAATAACTGTCATCTGAAACTCATCAGTCTATTCTTGTTCTAAGAAATTAAGGCTATTCCATGCGAGAAATTGCCAAGAAACTGAAGATCTCATACAACGCTGTGTACTTCTCCCTTCACAGAACAGCACAAACTGGCACTAACCAGAAAATAAAGACGAGTGGGAGGCCCCAGTGCATAACTGAGCAAGATGACAAGTGCATTAGAGTGTCTAGTTTGAGAAACAGACACCTCACAAATCCTCAACTGGCAGCTTCATTAACTTCTTTGGGAAAGGGGGGCAGTATTGAGTAGCTTGGATGAATAAGGTGCCCAGAGTAAACTGCTTGTTACCCAAGCTCAGAAGCTATGATAGGCATATAAGTAGTGGATTTGGATAGAAAAGACTCTAAAGTTTCCAAAACTGTTAAAATAATGTCTGTGAGTATAACAGAACTCATATGGCAGGCGAAAACCTGAGACAAATCCAACCAGGAAGTGGGAAATCTGAGGTTTGTAGTTTCATTTAAGTGATTGCCTATCCAATATGCTGTGTCTATGGGGCCAGATTGCACTTCCCAAGGCTTCCAGCAGATGTCAACAGTCTTTAGAAAGTTGTTTGAGGTTTCTATTGTGGAAGGGGGTCGGATAAGAGCTGTTTCAACAAGTGGACTAGGCTGAGGCCAATGAGTTGTTTACTGCGTGGTCACGCGGGCGCGCCGTTCCTTCTTTTTCCTCTGTAATGAATACGCTATTGTCCAGTTGGAATATTATTGAAGATTTATTATAAAAAGACCCTAAGAATTGATTGTAAACATCGTTTGACATGTTTCTACAAACTGTAATGGAACTCTTTTGACTTTTTGTCTGGATTTTGCGCTCGCGCATTGTGCCTTTGGAATAGTGAACTAAATGCGCAGACAAAACGGAGGTATTTGGACATAAATATGGACGTAATCGAACAAAACAAACATTTCCTGTGGAAGTGGGAGTCCTGGGAGTGCATTCCGACGAAGATCAGCAAAGGTAAGTGAAGATTTATAATGCTATTTCTGACTTTTGTTGACTCCACAATTTGGCGGGTAACTGTATGGCTTGCTTTTGTGGCTGAACGCTGTTCTCAGATTATTGAATATTGTGCTTTTGCCGTAAAGCTTTTTTGAAATCTGACACAGCGGTTGCATTAAGAACAAGTTTAACTTTAATTCTATGTAAAACATGTATCTTTCATCAAAGTTTATGATGACTGTTTCTGTAATTTGATGTGGCTCTCTGCAATTTCTCCGGATGTTTTGGAGGCATTTCTGAACATGGCGCCAATGTAAACTGAGGTTTTTGGATATAAATATGAACTTGATCGAACAAAACATACATGTATTGTGTAACATTGAGTCCTGGGAGTGTCATCTGATGAAGATCGTCAAAGGTTAGTGATTAATTTGATCTATATTTCTGCTTTTTGTGACACCTCTTTTTGGTTGGAAAATGGCTGAATGCTTTCTGTGACTAGTTGCTGACCTAACATAATGACATGTTCTGCTTTCGCCGAACAGCCTTTTTCACTGGCTGTTGGCGAGGTGGGACCCTAGCGTCCCGAACGATCCCAGAGAGTTTAATGAAGCTGTCAGTTGAGGACCTCCAAACGGTAGTGTATGTTCTCTGTATATTATAGTGTGTAGCAAGCATGTGCTGTGTTTGTCTCACAAAACGTCATAGACTGGGGGTGTAAGGGGAAGGAAGGAGCTGCAGTGAAGATGAGAGAAAGGGAGAGATGGAGAGAAATGGACAGAAACAGACATAGAGAAATAGCGAAATAGACAGAAACAGAGATTGAGAAATAGGGAAATGGACAGGAACAGAGAGTGATAGAGATATAGAGAAATGGACAGAAACAGAAAGAGATAGAGATATAGAGAAATGGACAGAAACAGAGAAATATTGAAAGGAATGGACAGAAACCGAGAAATATAGAGATATAGAGAAATGGACAGAAACAGAAACAGAGATAGGGAAATGGACAGAAACAGAGATAGGGAAATGGACAGAAACAGAGATAGAGATATAGAGAAAGGGACAGAAACAGAGAGAGATAGAGAAAGCTAACTAAAAAGCAGCATTCCCCAAAAGAGGATGGCTTTCACTTCAGCAGTGATAAATTCATGAACTTCTTTGATGAAAAGATCATGATCATTAGAAAGCTAATTACAGACTCCTCTTTAAATCTGCGTATTTCTCCAAAGCTCAGTTGTCCTGAGTCTACACAACATTACCAGGACCTAGGATCAAGTGAGACACTCACGGTTTTTAATCCTATATGTCTTGACATATTGATGAAAATAATCTTGGCCTCTAAATCTTCAAGCTGCTTCCTGTGCTTGGCCCTCCTATGTTGAATATAATAAACGGCTACCTATCCAACAGATGTGTACCAAACTCACTAAGTGGCAGTAATAAAGCCTCTCTTGAAAAAGCCAAACCTTGACCCATAAAATATAAAAAACTCTCGGCCTATATCGAATCTCCCATTACTCTCAAAAATATTAGAAAAAGCTGTTGCACAGCAACTCACTGCCTTCCTGAAGACAAACAATGTATACGAAACGCTTCAGTCTGGTTTTAGACCTCATCATAGTACTGAGACTGTACTCGTGAAGGTAGTAAATTACCTTTTAAATTTTTAAGGCTAGGGGGCAGTATTCGGAAGTTTGGATGACTGAGGTGCCCAAAGTAAACTGCCTGTTACTCAGGCCCAGAAGCTAGGATATGCATATGCATGGCAGTATTGGATAGAAAACACTCTAACGTTTCTAAAACTGTTAAAATAATGTCTGTGAGTAAAACAGAACTGATTTGGCAGGCGAAACCCCGAGGACAATCCATCCAGGAAAAACATTTTTTGAGGTCATTGGACTTTTCAATGCTTTTCTATGGGAAAGTCTAATAATTAGGACCCAGATTGCAGTTCCTATGGCTTCCACTAGATGTAAACAGTCTTTAGAAATTGTTTCTTGCTTGTTTTTTGAAAAATTAAGAAGTATTCGTATTTTTTAAGAATTCTTTGAGTATCCCTCAGAGGGACTCTAGTCCTTTGGCACATGTGAATGAGCGCGCACTCCTCATTCTTTTTCTCCGGTATTGAACACAGTTTATTCCGTCTTAAATTTTATCGATTATTTACATATTAGGGTACTTGAGGTTGGATTAGAAACGTTGTTTGAATAGTTTTGACGAAGTTTACAGGTAACTTTTTAGAATCCTTTGTAGGCATGTTGGGCGAGTTGGAACAGGTGGATTTCTGAATCAAACGCGCCAAATAAACAGACATTTTTGGGATATAGAGAAGGACTTTATCGAACAAAACGACCATTCATTTTGTAACTGGGACCCTCTGGACTGCAAAAAGATGAAGATCTTCAAAGGTAAGTGATTTATTTGATTGCTATTTCTGACTTTCGTTATGCCTCTGCTTGGTTGGAAAATGTTTGTGGCGCGCTCTGGTGAGGGAACGCACTTTATTATTTATCTCCGGGAATGAACATTTTCCGTCTTAAATTTGATCGTTTATTTACATATTAGGGTACCTGAGGATTGATTAGGAACGTTATTTGACTTGTTTGGACGAAGTATATTGGTAACGTTTGGGATTCATTTTGTATGCATTTTGAGCGCGCCAACTAAACTGACTTTTTGGGGATATAAAGAAGGACTTCATTGAAGAAAATGACCATTCAGTGTCTAACTGGGACCCTTTGGATTGCAAAAAGATGAAGATCTTCAAAGGTAAGTGATTTATTTTATTGAAATTTTTGAGTTTTGTGACACCTGTGCAGGTTATGAATTCATGTTAATGCAGGAAGTGGGTGAGGCGCTGTCCTCAGACGATCAAATGCTATGCTTTCGCCGTAAAGCCTACTGTAAATCGGACAAAGCTGTTCAATCACCAAGATTCTAAGCTAAAGAATGGTGTATAACACTTGTATTTCATGAATGTCTAATATTACTACTTTTGTTTTTTGAATTTCGCACTCTGCAATTTCACCGGATGTTGTCCAATGATCCGAAAGAAGTTAATGGAGTCAGACCAAGGCTCTGCATCTGTCCTAGTCCTCCTAGACCTTAGTGCTGCTTTTGATACCATTGATCACCACATTCTTTAGGAGAGATTGGAAACCCAAATTCTGTCTTGATCTAGACCAAGTTCTGGCTTGGTCTAGATCGTACCTGTCGGAAAGATATCAGTTTGTCTCTGTGGATGGTTTGTCTTCTTACAAATCAACTGTAAATTTTGGTGTTCCTCAAGGTTCCGTTTTAGGTCCTCTATTGTTTTCACCACATTGTCTCCCGACCGCTCCTGTCTCAGCCTCTAGTATTTATGCTGCAATAGTTTATGTGTTGGGGGGCTAGGGTCAGTCTGTTATAGGACCTGAGCCCTAGGACTATGCCTCAGGACTACCTGGCCTGATGACTCCTTGCTGTCCTCAGTCCACCTGGTCATGCTGCTGCTCCAGTTTGAACTGTTCTGCCTGCTGCTAGGGAACCCAGACCTGTTCACTGGATGTGCTACCTTGTCCCGGACCTGCTGCTTTGGACTCTCTCTCTACCGCTCCTGCTGTCTCTAACTGAATGATCGGCTATGAAAAGCCAACTGACATTTACTCTTGAGGTGCTGTCCTGTTGCACCCACTACAACCACTGTGATTATTATTATTTGACCCTGCTGGTCACCCCTCAAAGCCTGGGTCCTCTCTTGGTTTCTTCCTAGGTTCTGGCCTTTCTAGGGAGTTTTTCCTAGCCACCGTGCATCTACATCTGCATTGCTTGCTGTTTGGGGCTTTAGGTTAGGTTTCTGTACAGCACTTTGTGACACCGGCTGATGTAAAGAAGTCTTTATAAATACATTTGATTGATTGATTGATATAGAGTAATGGACAGAAACAGAGAGAGATATTTTATTATCATATAATTCCATATTCCTCTGTTCTCAATAAACAACGAAAAATTAAACAGCTGATCGACACAATTCTGGAATGAGTCCAAAAAAACTCAGCCTCTCCATCACCAGAACTTTACAAAGAAAGGCTGAGTCTTCAAACTCAGTACAGTTTACTATCCACAGATAAGGCTGAGTCTTCAAACTCAGTTTACTATCCACAGATAAGGCTGAGTCTTCAAACTCAGTACAGTTTACTATCCACAGATAAGGCTGAGTCTTCAAACTCAGTACAGTTTACTATCCACAGATAAGGCTGAGTCTTCAAACTCAGTTTACTATCCACAGGTAAGGCTGAGCAGCAGCTACTCCGCGCACACGGTTTTGTTTACGAACATGGAGAAAAGGCTGGTCGACTTCTAGCTCATCAACTCAAGTGCAAATCTGCCTCACAGCTGATCCCTCAAATTCACAACACCTCGGGTGTTTTAACAGTTAATCTACTGAAATAAATAATACCTTAAAAAAATGTATCCAGATCTTTGCATGTCAGAATCACCTGAATATAATTCAATTCTGAATGGTTTTCTTGACAATGCGGAAACTCCTACCATTAGTACAGAGAAGAGAGGGGAAACTGACCAACCTTGGCAGTTAGAGATTATTAATTCAATTACAGCAATGCAAAGTGGGAAATTCCCTGCCCCAGATGGCTACCCAATCGAATTCTACAATATGTTTTCTGCCAAACTGGTCCCCCTCCTACTTGAAATGTTTGAAAACGCCCTGGACCAGGATGTTTTACTCCAATCCCTGGCACAGGTGTCGATCACACTTTTGTTAATTAACCTGTCTAGCCCCGGGGTTCCGCTAGCGGAACGTTTCACAAAAAAAAAAATATATAAATATTTAGCTTCAATTAAATCAGAAGTGTTATACACCATATCAAAGCTATACCTCTTGTTAATCTAGCCAATATGTCCGATTTCGAAAAGCTTCATTGCAAAAGCGATTATCGATCAGTAAACAACAGTAAACAACACATTAGGTGCAGTTACAGCAAAGTACATTAGCCACGAAAGTCAGAAATAGCAATAAAATTCATCAATTACCTGAGGTAATTTTCATCTTTTGGCAATCCTAAAGGTCACGACGAAACAATGAAGTGGCGTTTTGTTCGATATAATCCATTTTTAGAGCCTAACACGAAACATTTTGTAAACGGCTTGTGTGGAAAATTCAGCGTCCTTCAACTTTGGACGTAACATTCATTGTAATTACTCACTCTAAACGGACGTTTATCCAGTCAAGTTCGGTTTCGTTACAATCCTCTGTTTGTTAGTAAAACAACCAAACTTCATGGTTCTTTTCCCGGGACATATTGACCGAAAGGAACTGATTTGAACACACCAAACAACGACCTCATTACGCGCAAATCAGGTGGCCTGTCCTTCGTTGATTGACTGTATTTCGGACCAATGACCACTGATCTTCTTGAAATCTAGCTGGATAGATAGCCAATGAACTGAGGTAAATGGGAACATGTCATGGTTCGACCTGGGAAGAATATCCTTTGCCCTAAACTCGTGCGTACACACAGCCATTCGCCATTGAAAATTCTACAAGAAACAGACACGCCGTTTACGCACCGCAACAGTTTATATTAGAGCATTTTCAAGACATAATAATGGCAAATAAATCAGTCAAAGCAAAGACGAAGACAAAGTACACGGACTTAAACGATATAATTGAGGAACTTGATAGAGATAGTGGAAGTGAACACCATAATGAATCTAGTGAGTCTAATCAATCTTTTGATTCTGAATTTGAGGAGATGTTCCTCTACGGGGAAGACGCAGTTTTGGATCGGTAAGTAACGTTGTTTGAAATTAATAATATCAAATATTATTCATTTGAGTTGTTTGAGATATTTGTATTTTATTTGCCTTATATAAAAATATGACTAGGACATGAAATATAAAGTACACAAGTATATTGAAATGTAGAAAGTACATATTGCTCTACATTGTGGGTGTATGTCTGTGTCTGTGTGTCTGTATAATTATTACCTAATTGTTTACATGTATTTTATATCTAAAATGGAATGGACAACCTCACCATAGGCACTATTTGTGTATATAATATGTGTGTCTGTGTCTGTATAATTATTACCTAATTGTTTACATGTATTTTATATCTAAAATGGAATGGACAACCTCACCATAGGCACTATTTGTGTATATAATATGTGTGTCTGTATAATTATTACCTAATTGTTTACATGTATTTTCTATCTAAAATGGAATGGACAACCTCACCATAGGCACTATTTGTATATATAATATGTGTCTGTGTCTTTATTTCACAGTCCCAGCGATTCTGATTGGGAGCCAAGGTGCAAATCCCCCACTGAAGCTGGTCCATCCAGCTGGACCCCTGCTGTTTCCAGCTGGACCCCCGCCCGGCCATCAAGGGGTGGTAAGGCAGCGGCAAAGAAGCGGAGGAAGGGCAGCGTGGAACCTGCCAGAGCGGAGGAGGACCGTTGGCACTCTGTTCTTGAGGAGGATGTGGCCCCACCATCTCCACTTTTCCGACCAAAACGCCCAGTCGGCCCTCAATTGGACCTAACTTCAAAATACAGCCCCATGCAACTTTTCCAGTTGTTCTTCACCTCGGCAGTTGTTGATACCCTGGTGATGAACACAAATAAGTATGGCGCTAAGAAGCAGGAAGGCAAGACAGAGGCATGGAAGGACATTTCCATTTCAGATCTGTTTTGCTACCTGTCTATGGTCATCTACATGGGGGTGGTGAAGTTGAAAACCCTGAAAGACTACTGGAAAACTTCACCCCTCTATCAACTGCCTTTCCCCTCAACGGTCATGTCTTGCAAGAGGTTTCTGAAAATTTCATGGGCGCTTCACATTAGTGACCCAGAAGTTGATAAGGACAACGAGACGAAACGAGGCACGGCAGGGTTTGATAAACTCTGCAAGATTAAACCTCTCTACCACGATATCATTGAGGCATGCAAGACATATTTTCAGCCCGCCCAGAACCTTTCCATAGATGAGAGAATGGTAGCCTCAAAGGCCAGAATTGGCCTAAAACAGTACATGCGCAACAAACCGACAAAATGGGGTTACAAGCTGTTTGTTTTGGCCGATTCTGCGTGTGCATACACGTGCAATTTTTTTGTCTATGAGGGGAAGAACACTTGTGCGAGCGGTAAGGGACTCAGTTATGACTCTGTGATGCAGTTATTAGATTTCCAGCTGCTGGGGAAGGGCTACAAACTATTTGTAGACAACTTCTACACAAGCCCTACCCTGTTCACAGAACTGAGGAAGCTGGAGATGTGGGCCTGTGGCACCATTCGGACCAACAGAGTGGGCTTTCCAAAAACCAGGGTGAACGACATGCCTAAGCGGGCTGAGCGGGGTACCATGAGATGGATCCGTGAAGATGGTTTGCTCTTTGTGAAGTGGATGGACACTCGAGAGTTAGTCATGTGCTCCACTATTCACAAGTCCTTCGGTGGGGATCACGTTGTTCGACGTTTGAAAGGTCCTACAGGCGCTTGGACCGCCAGAAATGTCCCCATTCCGGCTGCTGTGAAGGACTACAATAAGAGCATGGGAGGTGTAGACCTATCGGATGCGCTGATAGGCTATTATAATGTTCTTCATAAAACCATGAAATGGTACAAAACTTTGTTTTATCATTTTATTGACATTGCTGTGGTGAATTCCTTCATCCTCCAGAAGGAAATGGCCAAGAACTGTGGACAGCCCCCCATCTCACAGCTAGCCTTTAGGGAGCAGCTCATCCAGGAGCTTGCTAACTACAGCAAGAACACTGTAGCACCTTCTGTCCCCTCTACCTCTGTCCCTTCTGCTCCAACCAGCGGTACGCACATGCTGAAGTTCATCATTGCAGGCAGGGATGTGCCTCAGGGAAAAAGGGGCTCAGTAGGGCGGCTTCGTTGTGCCCTGTGCCATAAGAAGTCCCCTGTCACCTGCACCACCTGTGCTGTGACCCTCTGTTTCACACCAGAGAGAGACTGCTATGGGATATGGCATCAGGAGCGCAACATTGTGTAGAGGACTGAGAGTCTTCACATGATTGAACATTGAAGTGTAAATAGTTACCCTTGTTATTTTTTTTATTTTTTTAATATTCATTTTTTTTTCTTGAATTTTTCAAATATATATTTTTGGGGGTATGTTAGAATAATTGTTTTGTATTTTGTATATAGTTATTTGTATCATTGTATCATTGTACCAATTCGGCCACTTGGGTACATTTGGGAAACTTGTGAGGGACACCTGGTTGACTTCATGCTCAATGGCATGTACCTCACTCATTCCTGAATGTATCCATCTGAAACTTTGGTAAAATACTGTTGCCTACTTATGTTCTGATTTGAAATGATCCCCAGTAGCATAACTGAATGTTTGGCCTTTCTTGTTGATTTTTAAAGATGCAACAACAGTAAAAGAACAAAAAACGTCTGTTGATTTCCTTGTATTTTCTTCTACCAGATCTATTGTGTTATATTCTCCTACATTCAATTCACATTTCCACAAACTTCAGAATGTTTCCTTTCAAATGATACCAAGAATATGCATATCCTTCCTTCTAGGCCTGAGCTACAAGCAGTTAGATTAGGGTATGTTTTCAGGCGGAAATTGAGAAAAGGGGGGGGTATCACAAACAGGTTAAAACCCGGCATAGATGCGTCTGAGTGTGGCTCATAGACACTGATCTCACTATTAAATGCAGATGTCAAAATATTAGCGAAATCGCTTGCATATCGAATATAATCCAATATGACATACATCATATCAACGGATCAGACAGGGTTTATTAACGGTCGCCATTCCTTTTCTAACATTCAACATCTGCTTAATATCATACACTCTCCTGCGCCTTCGGATGTTCCTGAAGTGGTTATCTCTTTAGATGCGGAGAAGGCATTCGACAGGGTAGAATGGGAATATATATTCTCTGTACTGGGAAAATGTGGCTTTGGTGCTTAATTTCCTGGGTCCAACTGTTGTACTCATAACCCAAGGCATCAGTACTCACAAACAAACAAACTTTGTTCACAGTATTTCCCATTATCAAGGGCCACATGCCAGGGAGGTCCATTGTCCCCTCTGTTATTTTCCATGGCGATAGAAAACCTTGCTATTATGCTAAAGGCCACACCCTCAATACATGGCATCTACAGATGGAGACTGGAACACAAAGTTTCCTTGTATGCAGATGACTTTATTTTGTATATCTCAGACCCTGAAGCGTGTGTCCCTGAGGTAGTGGACCTACTGCGTAGGCTTGGTATGTTTTCGGGTTATAAATTGAATTTCTCAAAAAGTGAATATTTTCCTATTAATGAATAGGCACTATAAATCCCATGGGATACTATTCCATTTCGTATGTTCAAGTCTGGCTTTAAATATTTAGGGATCAATATCACCCGTACCTTGTCTTCCCTCCACAATGAGAACTTTACTCCCTTGATTAACAAACTTAAACTGGACTTTCAGAGATGGAGTGTTCTCCATTTTACTTTGGCTGGTGAAGTGAATTGTATCAAGATTAATGTATTGATCAGATTTCTGTACTTGTTTCAATGTCTCCCTCGTTTTTTACCGAAGTTTTTTTTCACTTTAGTGGATAAGCTTATCATTTTTTTCCTATGGGGCGGTGGGAATCCAAGCATATGTAAAGCATTCCTCCTGAGAGATAAAACCTACCGAGGACTAGCCTTTCCTAACTATATCTATCTCTGTTTCTGTCCATTTCTCTATTTCTCTATCTCTGTTTCTGTCTATATCTCTATCTATCTCGGTTTCTCTCCATTTCTCTATATCTCTAGTTCTGTTTCTGTCCTTTCCTTTCTATCTATCTCTGTTTCTGTCTATTTCTCTATATCTCTATCTCTGTTTCTGTCCATTTCTCTAAGTATATCTATCTCCGTTTCTGTCCATTTCTCTATATCTCTATCTCTGTTTCTGTCCATTTCTCTATATATCTATCTCTGTTTCTGTCCATTTCCCTATATCTCTATCTCTGGTTTTTATGAAATATTTTATTAACAATGAATGAAAGATAAAATGTTTCGACCTCCCCCAGAATGCCTTCAAACACATTTACAAAGAAAGGCAAGGTCATTGAGTTACATATCAGAAAACAAACAAAAGTTTACAACAATGTTACTTCAATACAAGCAAAAATGTAATAGCCTAACAATATCAGGTGTTTAGGTGATCATATAGGCCTATAGCAGTAATCTCAAGGGGTGGGGTTGGGGGTGGGGCCAAGAGTACTAATCTGCAGGAAGTGTTTGCAGCTGTTCAAAATGTCATACCATCGGGTACCAGGTGGAATAAAATGAGTTGTTTGACCCTCAAATGGGATACTTAATTTTTCAAATTTTAGGAACATTATCATATTTTTGAGCCAAAGAAAGGCTAAGGGAGGATTGATCGATTTCAAATCCAATAAAATCCTTCTGCGGGAAAACAGGGAGGCAAAGGCAATGTGTAGCGCGAAGCTGAAACAGGAGTTGGCTTCTGTTTGAAACCATTCAGTTTCTGGGGTGCAAACCCAGTAAATAATCTTTTGTAAATTTGCCTCCCAGTAATAATACATAGACATATAGAGAAATGGACAGAAACAGAGAAAGATAGAGAAACGGACAGAAGCAGACATGGATAGAGATATAGGGAAATGGACAGAAACAGAGAGATAAATATATAGAAATGGACAGAAACAGAGATAGAGATATAGAGAAATGGACAGAAACAGAGATAGAGATATAGAGAAATGAACAGAAACAGCGATAGGTAGAGATATAGCGAAATGTACAGAAACAGAGAGAGATAGAAAGGAATGGACAGAAACAGAACTAGAGATATAGATAAATGGACAGAGATAGAGAAATAGGGAAATGGACAGAAACAGAGATAGAGATATTGTCACGGCCTGGCCATAGAGAGGCTTTTATTCTCTATTTTGGTTAGGCCAGGGTGTGACTAGGGTGGGCATTCTAGTTTCTTTATTTCTATGTTTTATGTTTCTATGTTTTGGCCGTGTATGGTTCTCAATCAGGGACAGCTGTCTATTGTTGTCTCTGATTGGGAATCATACTTAGGCAGCCTGTTTTTCCACCTTAGTTGTGGGTAGTTGTCTGTGTTAGTGGCCTGTATAGCCCTAGTCAGCTTCATGTTTGTTTTTGTTGTTTCTTGTTTTTGCTGGCGACATTTACAAATAAATAGAAATGTACGCTTACCACACTGCACCTTGGTCCGGTCATTTCCACCCTGACGACGATCGTGGCAGATATAGAGAAATGAACAGAAACAGAGAGAGAGCGATATAGAGAAATGGTCAGAAACAGAGATAGATAGAGATATAGGGAAATGGAAACAGAGAGTGATATCCCTATCTACAACATTTTCAGACAAGATAGAACGACCAAAGGGTCGGTGTTGCAATCTACTGCAGAGATAGCCTGCAGAGTTCTGTCCTACTATCCAGGTCTGTACCCAAACAATTTGAACTTCTACTTTTAATTATCCACCTCTCTAAAAACAAGTCTCTCACCGTTGCCGCCTGCTATAGACCACCCTCTGCCCCCAGCTGTGCTCTGGACACCATATGTGAACTGATTGCCCCCCATCTATCTTCAGAGCTCGTGCTGCTATGTGACCTAAACTGGGACATGCTTAACTTCTTTCAGCTAGGGGGCAGAATTTTTATGTTTGGAAAAATAACGTTCCTAAGGTAAACAGACTATTTCTCAGGCTCAGATATTAGAATATGCATATAATTGACAGATTAGGATAGAAAACACTCTAAAGTTTCCAAAACTGTCAAAAATATTGTCTGTGAGTATAACAGAACTGATTTTGCACGCGAAAACCTGAGGAACTCCAACCCGGAAGTGCATTTTTTAAAATCCCTGTTCCATTGCTTGCCCCTCCTCCATTTAAAGGGGTATCAACCAGATTCCTTTTCCAATGGCTTCCTCAGGCTGTGACCAGGCTTTAGACATAGTTTCAAGCTTTTATTTTGAAAATTGAGCGAGATTTATCAAAACGCGTCAGGTGTCCTTTGATTAGTTCCTGCGCAGGAGAGATGTGGCTCGACATTTTCTTTCTCTGTAGTATTGAACAGTTTACCGTCCGGTTGAAATATGATCGATTATGTATGTTAAAAACAACCTGAGGATTGATTATAAAAAACCTTTGACATGTTTCTACGAACATTACGGATACTTTTTGGAATTTTCGTCTGCCCTTCAGTACCGGAACGACCTTGTGGTTTTCTGAACATAACGCGCAAACCAAATGGCAGTTTTTGGTTATAAAACTAATCTTTATCGAACAAAAAGGACATTTATTGTGTAACTGGGAGTTTCGTGAGTGCAAACATCCAAAGATTATCAAAGGTAAGCGATTAATTTTTATTGCTTTTCTGACTTTCGTGACCAAGCTAATTTAAGGCTAGCTGTTCTAGCAGTAATTGATACACCCACAAACGCTTGGATTGCTTTCGCTGTAAAGCATATTTTCAAAATCTGACATGATAGGTGGATTAACAATAAGCTAAACTGTGTTTTGGTATATTTCACTTGTGATTCCATGATTATAAATATTTTTTGTATTATTTTTGAATTTGGCACTCTGTAATTCAGCGGTTGTTTACGAAAATGATCCTGTAAAAAGGATCCATGCGGCAAGAAGTTAACACCCCAGCCTTCCTACAATCTCAGTTTGATGCCCTCAATCTCACACAAATTATCAATGAACGTACCAGGTACCACCCCAAAGCCGTAAACACGGGCACCCTCATAGATATCATCCTAACCAACTTGCCCTCTAAATACACCTCTGCTGTTTTCAACCAAGATCTCAGCGATCACTGCCTCATTGCCTGCATCCGTAATGGGTCAGCGGTCAAACGACCTCCACTTATCACTGTCAAACGCTCCCTGAAACACTTCAGCGAGCAGGCCTTTCTAGTCAACCTGGCCCGGGTATCCTGGAAGGATATTGGCCTCATCCCGTCAGTAGAGGATGCCTGGTTATTTTTTTTAAATGTCTTCCTCACCATCTTAAATAAGCATGCCCCATTCAAGAAATTTAGAACCAGGAACAGATATAGCCCTTGGTTCTCTCCAGACCTGACTGCTCTTAACTTCTCTAGGGTAGGGGGCAGCATTCGGAATTTTGGATGAAAAGCATGCCCAAATTAAACTGCCAGCTACTCATCCCCAGAAGATAAGATATGCATATTATTAGTAGATTTGGATAGAAAACACTCTGAAGTTTCTAAAACTGTTTGAATCATGTCTGTGAGTATAACAGAACTTATGTAGCAGGTGAAACCCCGAGGACAAACCATTCAGATAAAAAAAAATTGAGGTCACCCTGTTTTCAATGAGTTTCATTGGGAATCCAGATTTCTAAGGGACTTGCTTGCAGTTCCTACCGCTTCCACTGGATGTCACCAGTCTTTAGAAATTGGTTGAGGTTATTCCTTTGTGTAATGAAGAAGTACGGCCATCTTGAAAAAGTGTCACTTCATGTGTACTGTTTGATAGAGGCGCAAGACCAGAAAGCATGCAGATCATCCCGTCTTCAATTTTATCGATTATTTACTTAAAAAAATACCTAAAGTTGTATTACAAAAGTAGTTTGAAATGTTTTTGCAAAGTTTACAGGTAACTTTTGAGATATTTTGTCGTCACGTTGCGCAAGTTGGAACCGGTGTTTTTCTGGATCAAACGCGCCAAATAACTGGACATTTTGGATATCGACGGAATTAATCGAGCAAAAGGACCATTTGTGATGTTTATGAGACATATTGGAGTGCTAACAACAGAAGTTCGTCAAAGGTAAGGCATGAATTATATTTTTATTTCTGCGTTTTGTGTCGCGCCTGCAGGGTTGAAATGTTTTCTCTCTTTTGTTTACTATGGTGCTATGCTCAGATAATAGCATCGTATGCTTTCGCCGAAAAGCCTATTTGAATTCTGACATGTTGGCTGGATTCACAACTCGTGTAGCTTTAATTTGGTATCTTTCATGTTATGATTTAATGAAAGTTTGATTTTTATAGTACTTCATTTGAATTTGGCGCTCTGCATTTTCTCTGGCTTTTGGCCAAGTGAGACAGTAGCGTCCCGCCTAAACTCCGATTTTTGGATATAAATATGAACTTTACCGAACAAAACATACATGTATTGTCTAACATGAAGTCCTATGAGTGTCATCTGATGAAGATCATCAAAGGTTAGTGATTAATTTTAACTCTATTTCTGCTTTTTGTTACTTCTCTCTTTGGCTGGAAAAATGGCTGTGCATTTCTGTGGCTATGTACTGACCTAACATAATCGCAAGGTGTGCTTTCGCCGTAAATCCGTTTTGAAATCAGACACTTTGGTTGGATTAACGAGAGGTTTATCTTTAAAATGGTGTATAATGCTTGTATGTTTGAGGAATTTTAATTATGAGATTTCTGTTGTTTTGAATATGGCGCCCTGCAATTTCACTGGCTGTTGGTTAGGTGGGACGCTACCGTCCCACATACCCTAGAGAAGTTTTAACCAACACAAAAACATCCTATGGCGTTCTGCATTAGCATCGAACAGCCCCCGTGATATGCAACTTTTCAGGGAAGTTAGAAACCAATATACACAGGCAGTTAGAAAAGCCAAGGCTAGCTTTTTCAAGCAGAAATTTGCTTCCTGCAACACAAACTCAAAAATAGTTCTGGGACACTGTAAAGTCCATGGAGAATAAGAACACCTCCTCCCAGCTGCCCACTGCACTGAGGATAGGAAACTCTGACACCACCGATAAATCCACTATAATTGAGAATTTCAATAAGCATTTTTTTACGGCTTTCCACCTGGCTACCCCTACCCCGGTCAACAGAACTGCACACCCCACAGCAACTCGCCCAAGCCTTCCCCATTTCTCCTTCTCCCAAATCCAGTCAGCTGATGTTCTGAAAGAGCTGCAAAAACAATCTGGACCCTTTCTTTCTAAAACTATCTGCCGAAATTGTTGCCACCCCTATTACTAGCCTGTTCAACCTCTCTTTCGTGTCGTCTGAGATTCCCAAAGATTGGAAAGCAGCTGCGGTCATCCCCCTCTTCAAAGGGGGAGACACTCTTGACCCAAACTGCTACAGACCTATATCTATCCTACCCTGCCTTTCTAAGGTCTTCGAAAGCCAAGTCAACAAACAGATTACCGACCATTTCGAATCCCACCGCACCTTCTCCGCTATGCAATCTGGTTTCAGAGCTGGTCATGGGTGCACCTCAGCCACGCTCAAGGTCCTAAACAATATCATAACCGCTATCGATAAGAGACATTACTGTGCAGCCGTATTCATCGACCTGGCCAAGGCTTTCAATTCTGTCAATCACCACATTCTTATCACTAGACTCAACAGCCTTGGTTTCTCAAATGATTGCCTCGCATGGTTCACCAACTACTTCTCTGATAGAGTTCAGTGTGTCAAATCGGAGGGCCTGTTGTCCGGACCTCTGACAGTCTCTATGGGGGTGCCACAGGGTTCAATTCTTGGTCTGACTCTCTTCTCTGTATACATCAATGATGTCGCTCTTGCTGCTGGTGAGTCTCTGATCCACCTCTACGCAGACGACACCATTCTGGCCCTTCTTTGGACACTGTGTTAACCTCTCTTGGGCACGTGAGACGGTAGTGTCCCACCTCTTCAACAGCCAGTGAAACTGCTGGGCGCCAAATTCAAATACAGAAATACTCATTATAAAAATTCAGAAAACAAAACATATTTTACATAGGTTTAAAGATGAACTTCTTGTGAATCCAACCACGGTGTCAGATTTAAAAAATGCTTTACGGCGAAAGCATACCTTACATTATTTGAGAACATAGCCCATGAGACAAATCATTACAAACAGTAGCCAGCCAGGTAGAACAGTTACACAATTTAGAAATAGAGATAAAATGAATCCCTTACCTTTGATGATCTTCATATGGTTGCACCCAGCAGACATTCATTTACTCAATAAATTTTCGTTTTGTTCGATAATGTCTCTTTATACCCAAAAACCTCAGTTTTGTTTACGCGTTTTCTTCAGTAATCCACAGGCTCACACGCAGTCAAAACAGGAAGACAAAAAAATCTAAATTGTATCCGTAAAGTTCATAGAAACATGTCAAACGATGTTTATATTCAATCCTCAGGTTGTTTTTAGCCTAAATAATCGATAATATTTCAACCGGACAATAACGTCGTCAATTTAAAAGGTAAACAAGAAACGCACTCTCTCGGTCGAGCGCATGAAAAAGCTCTGTGACACGGCAGGGTCCACTCATTCAGACTGCTCTTACTTCTTCATTTTTCAGAATACAAGCCTGAAACAATTTCTGAAGACTGTTGACATCTAGTGGAAGGCATAGAAACTGCAATTTGAGTCCTAAGTCAATGGATACTGTCATGGCATTGAATAGAAAACTACAAAACCCCCCAAAAAACGACTTCCTGAATGGATTTTTCTCAGGTTTTTGCCTGCCAAATCAGTTCTGTTATACTCACAGACACTATTTTAACAGTTTTGGAAACTTTAGAGGGTTTTCTATCCAAATCTACCAGTTATATGCATATCATATCTTCTGGGCCCGAGAAGCAGGAAGTTTAATTTGGGCATGCATTTCATCCAAAATTCCGAATGCTGCCCCCTACCCTAGAGAAGTTAACAACCCTCCAGACGAGCCATACAACTCAATGCCATACAACTGTCCTTCCGTGGCCTCCAACTGCTCTTAAATACAAGTAAAACTAACTGCATGCTATTCAACCGATCGCTGCCTGCACCTGCCCGCCCGTCCAGCATCACTACTCTGGAAGCGTTCTGACTTAGAATATGTGGACAACTACAAATACCTAGATGTCTGGTTAGACTGCAAACTCTCCTTCCAGACTCACATCAAACATCTCCAATCCAAAGTTAAATTTAGAATTGGCTTCCTATTTCGTAACAAAGCATCCTTCACTCATGCTGCCAAATACCCTCGTAAAACTGACCATCCTACCGATCCTTGACTTCGGCGATGTCATTTACAAAATAGCTTCCAATACCCTACTCAATAAATTGGATGCAGTCTATCACAGTGCCATCCCTTTTGTCACCAAAGCTCCATATACTAGCCACCACTGTGACCTGTACGCTCTCGTTGGCTGGCCCTCGTTTCATACTCGTCGCCAAACCCACTGGCTCCAGGTCATCTACAAGACCCTGCTAGGTAAAGTCCCCCCTTATCTCAGCTCGCTGGTCACCATAGCAGCAACCACCTGTAGCACGAGCTCCAGCAAGTATATCTCTCTGGTCACCCCCAAAGCCAATTCCTCCTTTGGCCGCCTCTCCTTCCAGTTCTCTACTGCCAATGACTGGAATGAACTACAAAAATCTCTGAAACTGGAAACACTTATCTCCCTCACTAGCTTTAAGCACCAGCTGTCAGAGCAGCTCACAGATTACTGCACCTGTACATAGCCCATCTATAATTTAGCCCAAACAACTACCTCTTCCCCTACTGTATTTATTTATTTTGTTCCTTTGCACCCCATTATTTCTACTTTGCACATTCTTCCACTGCAAATCTACCATTCCAGTGTTTTACTTGCTATATTGTATTTACCTCGCCACCATGGCCTTTTTTTGCCTTTACCTCCCTTATCTCACCTCATTTGCTCACATTGTATATAGACTTATTTTTCTACTGTATTATTGACTGTATGTTTGTTTTACTCCATGTGTAACTCTGTGTTGTTGTATGTGTAGAACTGCTTTGCTTTTTCTTGGCCAGGTCGCAATTGTAAATGAGAACTTGTTCTCAACTTGCCTACCTGGTTAAATAAAGGTGAAAACAATTATAAAATAGAGATATAGAGAAATGGACAGAAAGAGAGATAGAGATATAGAGAAATGGACAGAAACAGAGATAGAGAAATGGACAGAAACAGAGACAGAGAAATGGACAGAAACAGAGATAGAGATATAGAGAAATGGACAGAAACAGAGATAGAAATATAGAGAAATGGACAGAAACAGAGATAGAGATATAGAGAAATGGACAGAAACAGAGATAGAGATATAGAGAAATGGACAGAAACAGAGATAGAGATGTAGAGAAATGGACAGAAACAGAGATAGAGATATAGAGAAATGGACAGAAACAGAGATAGAGATATAGAGAAATGGACAGAAACAGAGATAGAGAAATAGAGAAATGGACAGAAACAGAGATAGATAAATGGACAGAAACAGAGATAGAGAAATAGAGAAATGGACAGAAACAGAAAAGATAGAGATTTAGAGAAATTAACAGAAACATAGATATAAATATATAGAAATGGATAGAAACAGAGAGATACATATAGAAATGGACAGAAACAGAAACAGAGAGAGATAGAAAGGAAAGGACAGAAACAGAGAGAGATAGAGATATCGACGAATGGACAGAAACAGATAGAGATATAGAGGAATGGACAGAAACAGAGATAGAAATAGGGAAATGTACAGAAACAGAGATAGGAATAGGGAAAAGGACAGAAACAGAGAGAGAGATATAGGGAAATGGACAGAAACAGAGATAGATAGAAAAATAGACAGAAACAGTCATAGGTAGAGATATAGGGAAATGGACAGAAACAGAGAGTATAACATATAGAAATGGACAGAAACAGAGAGGTAACATATAGAAATGGACAGAAACAGAGAGTATAACATATAGAAATGGACAGAAACAGAGAGTATAACATATAGAAATGGACAGAAACAGAGAGTATAACATATAGAAATGGACAGAAACAGAGAGGTAACATATAGAAATGGACAGAAACAGAGAGTATAACATATAGAAATGGACAGAAACAGAGAGGTAACATATAGAAATGGACAGAAACAGAGAGTATACCATATAGAAATGGACAGAAACAGAGAGGTAACATACAGAAATGGACAGAAACAGAAACAGAGATTGAGATATAGAGAAATGGACAGAAACAGAGAGAGATAGAGATATAGAGAAATGGACAGAAAGAGAGAGAGAGATATAGAGGAATGGACAGAAACAGAGAGAGATAGAGAGATAGAGAAATGGACAGAAAGAGAGAGAGAGATATAGAGGAATGGACAGAAACAGAGAGAGATAGAGATATAGAGAAATGGACAGAAAGAGAGAGAGAGATATAGAGGAATGGACAGAAACAGAGAGAGATAGAGATATAGAGAAATGGACAGAAACAATGAGTTAGAGGGAAAGGATGCCCAGTTAACTTCTTCTGGCTGCAAGCCCGAGGCCGGCCACAATATGACAACAGCCACTTCAAGTGCAGGGCGCGAAATTCAAAATATATTTTTTAGAAATATTTAACTTTCACACATTAACAAGTCCAATACAGCAAATGAAAGGTACACATCTTGTGAATCCAGCCAACATGTCCGATTTTTTAAATGTTTTACAGCGAAAACAGCACGTATATTTATGTTAGCTCACCACCAAATACAAAAAAGGACAGACATTTTTCACAGCACAGGTAGCATGCACAAAGCCAACCTAACTAACCAAGAACCAACCAAACTAACCAAGAAACAACTTCATCAGATGACAGTCTTATAACATGTTATTCAATAAATCTATGTTTTGTTCGAAAAATGTGCATATTTCAGGTATAAATCATAGTTTACATTACAGCTACAATCAGAAATTGCACCGAAAGCATACAGAATAATTACAGACACCAACGTCAAATACCTAAATACTCATCATAAAACATTTCTGAAAAATACATAGTGTACAGCAAATGAAAGACAGGCATCTTGTGATTCCAGCCAATATTTCCGATTTCTTAAGTGTTTTACAGCAAAAACACAATATAGCGTTATATTAGCTTACCACAATAGCCAGAAACACAAGCCATTTACCAGCATTAAAAGTTAGCCATCGTAACAAACCAGCAAAAGATATATAATTTTTGACTAACCTTGATAAGCTTCATCAGATGACAGTCCTATAACATCAGGTTATGCATACACTTATGTTTTGTTCGAAAATGTGCATATTTAGAGCTGAAATCAGTGGTTATACATTGTGCTAACGTAGCATCTTTTTCCCACAACGTCCGGATATTTTTCTGACACTTTTTCTGACACACATATTCTGACCAAATAGCTATTCATAAACATAACTAAAAAATACATGTTGTATAGGAAATGATAGATCCACTAGTTCTTAATGCAATCGCCGTGTTAGAATTCTAAAAATAACTTCATTACGACATCCAGCTTAGGTATAGCGAGAGAGTACCCAAAAGCTGGGCGCAAACGACTAGCACAACATGTTCGACAGATATATGAAATAGCATCATAAAATGGGTCCTACTTTTGCTGATCTTCCATCAGAATGTTGTACAAGGGGTCCTTTGTCGGGAACAATCGTTGTTTGGATTTAGAACGGCCTTTTTCCCTCTCGATTTAGCAAGCACACTTGCCAAGTGGTGCGAATCTCTCCATGTCAACAAACGGAAGAGAACGGAACACGGCAAAACTCCCGAAAAAATTTCAATAATCTGATTAAACTATATTGAAAAAACATACTTTACGATGATATTGTCACATGTATCAAATAAAATCAAAGCCGGAGATATTAGTCGTCCATAACGACAGCTTATCAGAAGGCAAATCCAGGTCCCTCGACGCGCTCTCCAGAAAACAGGAAACTGGTGACACGTCATACAAAGAGCTATTATACGAGTCCAGATCAAGTTACACACTCCATTTCTTCTCTCACTCCTTGTCGACATCTAGTGGAAGACGTATAAAGTGCATCTAAACGAATAAATATCAAGGACTTTAATAGGCAGCCCCTAGAAGAGAGCCTCGATTTCAGATTTTCCACTTCCTGTCAGGAAGTTTGCTGCAAAAGGAGTTCTGTTTTACTCACAGATATAATTCAAACGGTTTTAGAAACTAGAGAGTGTTTTCTATCCAATAGTAATAGTAATATGCATATTGTACGAGCAAGAATTGAGTACGAGGCCGTTTGAAATGGGCACCTTTTATCCGGCTACTCAATACTGCCCCTGCAGCCCAAACAGGTTAAAAAAGAGAGAGGGGTGGGGGGAGATAGGATGGGCAAATGAATGTGACATGAAAATAATTCACTTGTGTGTTTGTTTGAAACATTCTACGTCCTCCCACCATCTGAGTCTTAGCCTCACAGAAACACATGCCAGAAAAACTCTAGTTACTGCACATCACTGGCAAAGATCACAAGATCTTCCCTAGTTAAAAAAGGTGTGAGACAAAAAAGGGGTTTGACAGGGCTGTCCATGTTACCACCCAGCATCACAGTGTCAAATGTTCATATCTTCCACTCCTTCCATTGGACAAAGGTCACATCCATGTAAGCACCTACTGGGAATAACATCACACCCAGGGTCTCATTTCTAGTTCATTTGGATGTGAAAAATCGTAAGCCAGCAGAAAGCCACCTGTGTGTTTGTGTGAGAAACAGCAAAACGATGTAACTTTAACATGCGCCGAGAGACAGCGTTTGAAGTGGCTCATCTGGAGCTCTCACGCCTGGTCAGCTCTCACTAGGAAGCTGGTGCTGAAGAGAAAGGCTGCGTGTGCTGTCTCATTACCTCAGCTACGAGGCACCTCCGCTGAGGAACATTGCACCTCCTTACCCCGTCCTTCTCAGACATCCATGAAAGGTGGGAAACACTTGACACTGTAGTGAAAAAGTCTGAGCAGGGCCAGAAGCAGTCATGTTGACTCTCCCATTACAGCCCTATAAAGCAGTCACGCCAGTGATAGGGATACAAAATAATTGTCTTAATGGACACTTTGTGGTTTCATCAATGCTTGGGTGATGCTTGATGTTAGCCACGACAATAGGATAATAATGTGCATATGGTCATGTGTGTGTTTGGAGGCAGGTGCATGTGTGATAGCTAATAAGTGAGGTTCATCCCAGCTACTTTGAGTCCTTGAATCTCCCCCACGACACTCCTGCATTGTGCCAAACACTCCAGAGTGCTTGGAAGGATCCGCCACAAACTATTGTCTAGAGCAACAATGGCTCGCTCCGGTGCTTAGATTTTCACTCCAGTGTTCCACTGGGGTCTCTGCAGTGGACCACTCTACGGATCAGTGGGACTAGAATGTTGATGAAGCGCAACGGAAGCCCTTTCTGATAAATAGGATTCCAATGCCATTGTGACAGGGCAGTTGCCCAGATCCAGTCACTCTCCTGTCCCTGCCAATGCCAAAGGCTGGAGCCATCATTTAGAGTGCCATAGAGAGACACTTAGGGGGATCTGATCCATAATGGTATGGATGAGGAAACTGAGTTACCTGGTCACGCTTCACATAATAAAGTATTTACAACTACTGTTAATAAAATGCTTTAGGACTGTTATAAGTGCATTCATAACTAGAGCTAGGCAAAATCTGCAGGGCGCTTGTGGTGGTAACACTGTCTTTGAACAACCTGTGTCTAAAATGCGTCTATTAAGATTACAGTGTATTCTATCACCCTGTAATGCATTGTAAGACTAGATTACATTAATTTACAGTATATCAACTGAATGGACGACTCTCCACAAGTTCAAGACCTGTACTGTAATGAAATCACACCTGTTTTCATCTGACCTTAAGTAAATCTACAACTACGTTCCTCCCTTCTCCTGTCCTGCTGTTCCATCCATCACTTTTGTTCTGTGTGTTTCTCTGCCAGACTGGGTTGGAGAGCCTGGGGGACTGAACCGTCTGCTGGCCACAGAGCAGGGAGTTTTAGGACAGGGAAACATGACATCAGCATCAACCCAATGGATTTTCCCTGTTCCCTTTCCCTTGGCCCGACTCTGACTACCTCGAATTGTCTCTGTTCTCGTCTCTCAATGTTTTTTAGTGATGTCCCACAGCTAGATCTCTCCCTCTCTGTTTCTCTCACTTGGGCTGCTCTTCTCTCTACCTTTTGTCTTTGTTAGTCATTCTCTCACCCCATGCCCTCTCCGGCTCCTTGCTTTCTCAATTTTTCCATTAATTATTGTCCTCACTTCTCTCTCCCTCTTTGATTTTCTTACTCTCTTGACCTTTTTGTCTTTGAAATTTTCATGTCTCTCCTTTTTCTCTGTCATCTTACACCCTCCCACTCTTCTTCTCTCCCTCATTCCCTCTCTCCCTTCCTGTGTGAACTCTCAACGCAGAGTGGTCTCTCCCTGGGTGACATAAGGCCGCCACACAGGCGGACACGTCTGTAACTCTGAGTTCATTACCCACAAACCTCTGGGAGAACTCGAATTCCCGTAGACTACGAGAAAAATGTATCAATAAAGTATTCTTCTTCTTTTCCGTAGTGCTTCTAAAATTGTTCCTACTTTTTCTCTCTGTCTCAAATGGGTTATATCTCTATGTAACCCGTCCCTTTCTCTTTCTTTCCTCCCTCCATCACTTTCAGTCCTCCTTTAAGTCCTTCCGCTCTCGTTCCCTTTCTACCTCTCAACTCTCATCTCAGAGTGGCCTCTCCTTAGGGGACGTATGGTCGCCACATGGGCGGATCCGTCTGCGCTCTCACTTAATTACCCACAAGCCTCTGGGAGCAGGCAATGGGTGTATGAGGCGTGTGCACTGTGTCGTATCCTCTCACTCAGCTCAGTGGCGATGCACAAACACAAGTCCACAGGGTATCTCTGATCAAAACTATTTAACAAACTTCTTGTTGCACTTTATTTGTTTGTTGTCACTTTGTTGTTATTGATTCATCATAATGAAATTAGCGATCAAATGGCAATACAAAGTCTAACACGCCTTGCTTCTAGAGTGGAATTAACACTCAGTGGTGGAAAAAAAACATTGTTGGTAATTGTTTTACATTGTGGAAAGCAAAACAGTCCAATCAAAAACATTCCCACATTATCATATTTCCCACTATGCTCTACTGCGGGTTTAATTTTTAGGATTGTTTCTAATATCTGTGTTTTTGCATGTACATTGATTGATTGATACATTTTATGCTACACAAAGATAACTAAAATACATTTTTCTAAACTAATCCAATCAGTTAGTTAGATTTATTGCACCCATTACTGAAATGGTTATTCCAGTTTAAATGGTTTAGGTAGTGTCAATTTCCATCAATTTCCATTATACTAACAGTCATTCTGATTGCGGGTTGCTGATTAATAAAAATTCCAACTTTGATATCCTAACTCTGTCTGGATTCCAATAGGTATTATACATTGCAAGCCAGCATAATGTGACTTGCAGGCCTGATATGGTCTGTAAACCAGGAGTTTCCTAACACCACTGAGTTAGGATAAAACTAGGCCATATGTAAGGCCTTATGATACACTGAGTGTACAAAATATTAGGAACACCTTCATAATATTTAGTTGCACCCCCACCATTTCCCCTCAGAACAGCTTCAATTCGTCAGGGCATGGACTCTACAAGGTGTCTAATGCATTCCTCAGGGCATGAACTCTACAAGGTGTCTAATGCATTCCTCAGGGCATGGACTCTACAAGGTGTCTAATGCATTCCACAGGGATGCTGGCCCATGTTGACTCCAATGCTTCCCACAGTTGTATCAAGTTGGATGTCCTTTGGGTGGTGGATTATTCTTGATCCACACAGGAAACTATTGAGCGTGAAAAAGCAGGCAGCGTTGCAGTTCTTGACACACTCAAACCGCTGCGCCCTGGCACCTACTACCATACCCCGTTCAAATGCACTTAAATATTTTGTCTTACCCATTCACCCTCTGAATGGCACACATACACAATCCATGTCTCAATTGTTTCAAGGCTTAAAAATCCTTCTTTAACCTGTCACCTCCCCTTCATCCACTCTGATTGAAGTGGATTTAACAAGTGACACCAATAAGAGATCATAGGTTTAACCTGGATTCACCTTGTGAATGTCATGGAATGTCATGAAAATAACTTGTTTTGTACACTCAGTGTATATACATCAGTAACCTGGCAACAGAGCAGAAACACACTGGTATGCATGCTACAGAAGGACTATGACAGTGGTATCCATGCTACAGAAGGTCTATGACAGTGGTATCCATGCTACAGAAGGACTATGACAGTGGTATCCATGCTACAGAAGGTCTATGACAGTGGTATCCATGCTACAGAAGGTCTATGACAGTGGTATCCATGCTACAGAAGGACTATGACAGTGGTATCCATGCTACAGAAGGACTATGACAGTGGTATCCATGCTACAGAAGGACTATGACAGTGGTATCCATGCTACAGAAGGACTATGACAGTGGTATCCATGCTACAGAAGGACTATGACAGTGGTATCCATGCTACAGAAGGACTATGACAGTGGTATCCATGCTACAGAAGGACTATGACAGTGGTATCCATGCTACAGAAGGTCTATGACAGTGGTATCCATGCTACAGAAGGACTATGACAGTGGTATCCATGCTACAGAAGGTCTATGACAGTGGTATACATGCTACAGAATGTCTATGACAGTGGTATCCATGGTACAGAAGGACTATGACAGTGGTATCCATGCTACAGAAGGTATATGACAGTGGTATCCATGCTACAGAAGGACTATGACAGTGGTATCCATGCTACAGAAGGACTATGACAGTGGTATCCATGCTACAGAAGGACTATGACAGTGGTATCCATGCTACAGAAGGACTATGACAGTGGTATCCATGCTACAGAAGGTATATGACACTGGTATCCATGCTACAGAAGGACTATGACAGTGGTATCCATGCTACAGAAGGTATATGACACTGGTATCCATGCTACAGAAGGACTATGACAGTGGTATCCATAATACAGAAGGACTATGACAGTGGTATCCATAATACAGAAGGTCTATGACAGTGGTATCCATGCTACAGAAGGACTATGACAGTGGTATCCATGCTACAGAAGGACTATGACAGTGGTATCCATGCTACAGAAGGACTATGACAGTGGTATCCATGCTACAGAAGGTCTATGACAGTGGTATCCATGCTACAGAAGGTCTATGACAGTGGTATCCATGCTACAGAAGGACTATGACAGTGGTATCCATGCTACAGAAGGACTATGACAGTGGTATCCATGCTACAGAAGGACTATGACAGTGGTATCCATGCTACAGAAGGACTATGACAGTGGTATCCATGCTACAGAAGGTCTATGACAGTGGTATCCATGCTACAGAAGGACTATGACACTGGTATCCATGCTACAGAAGGACTATGACACTGGTATCCATGCTACAGAAGGTCTATGACAGTGGTATCCATGCTACAGAAGGTCTATGACAGTTGTATCCATGCTACAGAAGGTCTATGACAGTGGTATCCATGCTACAGAAGGACTATGACAGTGGTATCCATGCTACAGAAGGTCTATGACAGTGGTATCCATGCTACAGAAGGTCTATGACAGTGGTATCCATGCTACAGAAGGACTATGACAGTGGTATCCATGCTACAGAAGGACTATGACAGTGGTATCCATGCTACAGAAGGACTATGACAGTGGTATCCATGCTACAGAAGGACTATGACAGTGGTATCCATGCTACAGAAGGACTATGACACCAGTATCAAAGCACCAGGTATACACATGAAACACTTGAATCAATTTGAAAATTTATTTTAATATAAAAAAGACACTATGAAAACATTAGAGGACTACTTTGTACAATCATATTTATAAAAAACATAAATGAGGGAGGAAAGGGTAGGAGCGACTTTTTTGGGCAACATTGTAACACCAATGGGAGAGTTTTGATGGTTGTGGGATTAGGTAGGTCAACATCTCAAGCATGGTAGGTTGGAGGTACACATGTAGTCCAAGATCATAGTTTCTCTTTCTCACAACTCTCATTAATCTAGAAATGAGCACACATCATTGTCTTGCATCAAACCACATACTATAAAGACACATTTCAGTCACATTGCTTTCAATACCTCATCCGTGCAATTCATAACATCTTTACAAGATTCACAACTTTGAAGTTTCATGATTTAGGCTCTCATAGACAGATTGTATTTTCATATGCAGAAACTTTTCAAAAGCCCGTGTTCAACAAACCAATACAACAGTAAACTCTCTGAAAACATCCCTTTAGAGTTAGAGAAAGGAGTCAATATCTGTGTCAATCAGATGGGTTTTCTGGTAACCCAGATTGCCTTTCAAAAGATCAGAGATGATCACAAAGTGGACTCCGATTGGTGGAATGAAGTAGACTTAGGCACAGTCACATGATCATGGACCAGTTTATAAACACCAGTGAAAGTGAGGATCTGTAGAAGTTTGTCAATTCAGGAAGTGAATTCATCACTCACTGACTTACCTGTCTCTGTAGTGTCTTATTTATCAACCTGGCTGTGGTATTTGGGACTAGCAGGATGAGGATTAGGATACCATCAGCCATTCCTCTGCGTAAGAGACCTAAGGTGAAGCATATCTATCATAAACCTTCCTTTCACAGTTGCATGACGTGTCAGAGAGAATTAGCCCTTAGGTACAGATCTGGAATCTGGGACCCTCCCCAAATCCCTAACCCAAACCATTAGGGAGGCGAAATGCAAAACTGACCTCAGATCAGCAGCCGTAGATCTGTATATCAGCTGATTAGCGGTAAAGGTTAGACAGGCCTGCTTTCTTGTTTTGCCATCTGCGTGTATGTTCCATACGGTACCATTAGGGATATTTAGACAGATGGTCTGAGGACCGCCTCGGAAAATGTCAGGACAAATGGCCATTCCCCTGGATAAACACTTAGAACTCACCGCTGTGCTCCATCTCTAGTTCTCTCTCTGCCTCTACCACTCGCTCTCTGTCTCTTCCTTTGCTCTCTCTCTCTCTCTCTCTCTCTCTCTCTGTCTCTCTGTCTCTCTGTCTCTCTCTCTGTCTCTCTGTCTCTCTCTCTGTCTCTCTGTCTCTCTGTCTCTCTGTCTCTCTCTGTCTCTCTGTCTCTCTGTCTCTCTCTCTGTCTCTCTCTCTCTCTGTCTCTCTCTGTCTCTCTGTCTCTCTGTCTCTCTCTCTGTCTCTCTGTCTCTCTCTCTGTCTCTCTCTCTCTGTCTCTCTCTCTGTCTCTCTCTGTCTCCTCTCTTCACCATCTCTCCTGCTGACACTCCTGTGGTTTATTCAGCTCAGGTTTTGGCCGTGACTCCCAGAGCTGTGTGTGTGAAAGCAGATAGAATGGACTACACTGTTACATAAGGATTTCCATGATCCAGGGGAGACTGAGGAATGAGAGATAATTCTTATTCTTATATTTTATTATGTCTTATTGTTGTTGCATTATTGAGAAGGAACCTGCAAGTAAGCATTTCATTCGTTGGAAGGTGTATAGGCCCTACCATGTGTCTCCTGTACATATGACTATTCAAACTTGAAACGTGACAGAGAGCGAGAGAGCGACACACACAGAGAGAAAGAATGAGAGAGAGAGACAGACAGACAGACAGACAGACAGACAGACAGACAGACAGACAGACAGACAGACAGACAGACAGACAGACAGACAGACAGACAGACAGACAGACAGACAGACAGACAGACAGACAGACAGACAGAGCAATAGGGAGAGCGAGAAGAGAGATGCAATGAAAATGTTTTTGGATATATATTAGATTTTAGACGTCTCTGCATTTTCTACAAAACCCTGTCAGCGTTTCTGACCGGGTTTCTGAGGCGTTGTTAGAAAACCGGGTTTCTGAGGCGTTGTTAGCCTTACTATCTATCTATTCTGAGTTTTCCTTCCTCTCTTTCTTTCACAACAGAGACAACTACCGACAAGCTGAGTAGCAAACACACCTCTGGTCATTACATCTGAAACTGTAGCTTATTTTTTATTTCCCTGTTTTCTTGAGGGGCTGAGAGCGGATGCACGGCCCAGTGATCAATACAGCGCACTGAAGCAGTGGGAGTAAGAACAACTGAGATACACTTAGAACAAGACGTGGGATCCAACTTGAGAGAGGGGAAACGCTACAGCAACACTTTCAGATAGGCTACACCCTCCTGACAGATAGCCAGCTTTGATTGGTTATGTGTGTAATTGATTCAGATGTTTCAAGACCTTAACCCTCAAACTACCGACCGGGGTCATTTTGATCAATGAAACCCAAACATGGTTTGAATCAATTCTTCAATATTTTCATGACTCTGTCTGTCAACTTGTTCTTAATAAATCTAAATCATTGTTTAATGTTTCTGTATCAATATGGACTTTCAATAAATGCAAGTCCTTTGGGGTCATTTGACCCCAGCTAATTCCGCCTGTAGTCATTTGATATAAAATACTTTTATTTGAATCGAGGTTTCTCTGGAGACATAATAACAAGTTATCCATACCACCAGAGGTGGAGGGGGACCTGTATCAGTAATTTTGACCAGCTAGACAGATCATCTACAGAGACATTGCTACAACATTGCTACAATCTTAGGCGACATTGCTAGTCGCCTAAGATTGTACTTTTCTATACCACGTATCGTATGACTACAACACCAAAATTACCATATTTTTGTTCATATAAAAATCTTCCAATGATATACAAAGTCTGCCAATGGTATAAAAACTTAATAAAACTGCAATACGGAACTCAGATACGATCTGAGTCGGTATTGGTGTGTATTCTCCGAAAAGTATTTATTTTAGGGCAATTGTCAAAAGTATTTATTTTAATCCAGGTTTCTCTGGAGACATGATAACAAGTTATCCATACCACTAGAGGGTGGAGGGGCACCTGTATCAGGGATCTTGACATGATAGAAAGATCACCTGCAGAGATGGAGCACCTTATGTACTCGCCTATGGTTATAACTGGTTATAACTGATTATAACTATGTGTGTGACTGTGTACAAAATTGAAATTACCTTAGATATATGCTTAGTTGAGGTCAAATACCAGCTAATAAAAGTATGTCATTGGTATAAGTACTTGGTAGAATTGTAATACAGAAACCAGCTACCCTCTGAAACAACATACAGTTCTGTATTGGTGTGTATCCTGAAGAAGAAAAATTAATTCTAAGGAAAATGTTATACAAAACCCATAATTCCTATAATACCCTCCAATCTATATGTGCAAGTTGTTAGGGTGTTTTGGTCTCTCTACAGCATTTGGTTTGAAGTGACTTTGAGGATTTGGGCATTTTGAAGCATCCTGCCATAGACCCTACCAAACCCATTGTTTCACTAACAGCGATTGTAATGGTGGCTAAATAAAGAAAACCAAGCCATATTGTAGGTCGATGTCGCTCAGGATCAATGGATGAATCACTTTTGATCAATAAAATTAAGTATATTTAATATGTTGGTGTACTGCCTTTTTAAATGGCAGTAATTTTTAACACATAAATATGACATGTATATTTATAAAACAAATTTTAAAACGACATGATACTACTATCAAATTATGGCAAATCTGCTTTTTAGAACTAAATTGGATTGTACTTTGGAAAAAAGCTTCACATTATATAAGGGAAACGCTTACATTTTCGTTTTACAGAGTACATCATCTGTCATTTTGCTAAAATAGCAGTCAGTTTTTTTTATAACATTATTTACATGTCTATTTATGTTTTTATAAGAATAGAGTTGATCTTGATTGTTTGTTTATTTTACCAATAGTTTATTTTACCAATAGTTTGTTGTTGGGATCAGAACGACTCCAGGTGGTAATCCATGTATATAAAACATGGTGATAGTTTGAGGGTCAAAAGCCTTTTTTTTTTTTACCAAACTGGATAAAGGAAAGACAGAAATGTGTGTGAATCTAGATTAAACTCTTTTTTTCAATTCCCACAGGTGTACCATTTGAGAACATGCCATGCATGTTACCTCAGAAAGCAAGCTCACGTGTCACAGATATGTTATAAATCATTCTTTAAAATTCCACATGGAAAAATTCTCACAGGAAAAAGGCAGCACAAGCATGAACCGAAAATCTAAATAAAAGGAGACTTTCATGGAATAGACATTGAGACAACAATTGAAACTCCGTTGGACGTTTTTTTTTGTCCCTCATTTTTTTTCAAACAAAACACAAAAAATACTAAGACGAAGGACATCATAAAATCATAAAAATACAAAAAGGAAAATAAACACGACGTTGAAAACGGATGATGAGAGAAGAGTGTGAGACACTTGGACGGCAGCAACAGCAGAGGATGTCACATGTCAATGATCCATTCTAAACCTCCCTACCGCCACCTCCCCAACCCCTCCGAAAACAAAGGGGGAAAAACCAGAGCGCTTGCGTCATCCATTAGATGGGAAAGGGGGGGAGAAATAAAGGGAGGGAGCCTAAGGGGTTTAACAGTGTGCCAAACATCAGTGAGATTTCTTCTCTATAAAAAGAACAGAACGGTGCAGAAATATTCTTTTTTTTTTTCAAATCCTCAAACAGGTGAAAGAGGATCCTTTTTTCACCGCGAATAAAATCAAGAATTTTTTGTCGTTTTTTTGTTCATTTAAAAATGTCTCAGTCCCAGTCTCTTTTCACGCCCCTGTTCTCTCATTTAAAGTGTCTGTGTGAAAATATAGCAGAGACCAGTTTTCTTTCCTTTGTCCTTGTCCACTGTAGTAGTAAACAAATTATATAATCCTGTAGAACGCACATTTTAGGGTGTGAAGAGTGGTGTGGAGGAGTACTGTGTGTCTGTCTGTCTGTACATGTTGGTACCTGTATGTCTGCACTTGAAACGGTGTGTTTGTGGTTATGTGTGTGTGTTTCTCTGATTCTGAATGTACCTGTTGTTGCATTTCTGTGTGTGTGAATATATTACTGCTATATTTCTATGTGTATGTGTTTCTGTGTGTGTGTGTTTCTGTATATGTGTATATGTGTTTCTGCGTGTGTGTGTTTCTGCATGTGTGTGTATGTGTGTGTTTCTGCATGTGTGTATGTGTGTGTTTCTTCGTGTGTGCATTTGTGTGTGTGCTTCTGTATGTGTGTTTGTGCGTGTTTCTCTGTCTCATCACACTTCGGTCTGGAAGTCCCCCTCGGACGTGTCGGGTGTGTTGGCAGACGAGGAGTCCCATGTGGTCTTGTTGTGCAGCTCCATCCTGTCCTTGTGCTCCCCCGGCACGATGGACAGCTCAGGGGTCATGGTCTTGAAGCTGTCCCAGGAGTGCTGGTCGTCTTGGGTCGGGGTCGACTTGTCCTGCACAGGGTTGGAGGTCAAACACACAGGAGACATGGAGCGTCAGATCTTTTTGATTTCTGTGTATAATGAAAAGTGCTCTACAAATAAAATGAATGCTTATTTATTATTATTATTAATAAACAATTGAGCAGGGTGAAACTTCTGATCTAAGGTCAGTTTTGATATATGTATCCTTTATGGTTACAGTTAGGATTTGGGTTAACTGATGTTATATCTGTGGCTTCCTGGAGAGAAATGGAGTTGCCCTTAGCCACTGATCTAAGGTCAGTTTTTGCATGTTAACCCCTAATGGTGAAGCTGATCCTACAGTTTGTGCCTCAGCATAAACCCACCCAGGGGACTGGCTGTTTATCAATTCATGGGGATTCTTCTGAACAAGCTGATTGCTAATAACTAAGGCCAAATCCAAAACCTACCCGTCAACCCTCCATACAGTGCATCATTATGTGTGTTGACTCTTGACACAGAGGCACATTAATGGTGTATCATAGCAACACACCTCATCTGTGTGTCTAGGTATGGAAACTTTGAAAGGCTAGTTACAGACTGGTATAAACCAGTTCTTGTCAATGGATCAAACTAGATAATAAACGTAACTTAAGAAAAAGCACCTGTCCACACCACATGAATGCTAACATCACAAACTGAACACGGACACTGTGCTAGCATGAGCTCATTGTTAGCATTACAATCTCCATTTCATAAAATAACACATTACCTTACTTTTCTCTTCGTTTTTTAAGTCAAAGCTACCTGCTTTCTCCCCTGCTATCCTCTCCAATATTTCCTAATCAGTGTTGACGGTAATGGATTGATCTGCCCTGGTTCTCACCGGACTCAGCCTGCCGGCACTGTGATCGCTGCATACGGTATGCCGGTGGTCCTTTCATGTATGTAAAATGCATGTTGAAATTCATGTTCTGGGATCAACTAAAACTGAAGCGGAGGTAACATTAAGCATCAGATATTTACAGACGCAAGGGTAGGTAGCCATGAGGCATAGTGATATGTGTGGACAATCATTGGCCCAGAAATACACACAATCACTTTTATTAAAGCATAGAATTGCAATGAACAGAGCTACATATTTCATGGTAGTGTTCCATGGTGGGTGAAACCATATAAATATTATCTATCTATCTATCTATCTATCTATCTATCTATCTATCTATCTATCTATCTATCTATCTATCTATCTATCTATCTATCTATCTATCTATCTATCTATCTATCTATCTATCTATCTATCTATCTATCTATCTATCTATCTATCTATCTATCTATCTATCTATCTATTCTATAATCTAGAATGCTTCCATTTCTATGAGTGCAACAGTGGCTAAATGGATGGACCTGGACCAGGGTTCTCTCCAACTCTCCTGGAAAACCCCTTGACTTACCCCTTGACTTATTCCACATTCTGTTGTGTTACAGCCTGAATTCAAAATGAATTAAATAGATTTAGTTTTTCACCCATCTACACCCAATACCCCATAATGACATCACAATACCCCATAATGACATCACAATACCCCATAATGCTATGCTGTCGGACCAGAGTCAGAGAATCCTAGGGTGAACCATTTGGAATGTCCAATTAAATGAGGCTTATTGCTTCATCACACAGAACTCTGTAGTTCAGGTGGGCCATCACGCTTCAGCAGACAAAAGAATGGAGGCGTGCTCCACAACAATGACACAAATCATTGACAGGTCAATCAAAAGGAAGACATGGAAACGTCAGTCACCTGTTCTCCTCCTGTATAATGCATTAGAGTGAGCTAAAATAAATCAATCTCTGCTTTTTGTGTTGTCATTTTTGAAGTTTTCCTTCATCACACCCTTCTCCTGTAGCAAAGATATTAGAGGGAAGGAAGATAACCCACTGTAGGTGATTTCTTCGTGGTAAGAGTTGGTTGGATGGCTTTAACCAATGACTATAATGTCAAATCAAATCAAATCTTTTTTGTCACATGCGCTGAATACTTACCGTGAAAGCTTACTTACAAGCCTTTAACCAACAATGCAGATATTTTTTTTTTTAAATAAGTACGAAAAATATTTGCAAAACTAATAAATATATCTAATAAAATAAACTAAAGTTAGAAAAAAAGTAACACTATAAAATAACAATAACGAGGCTATATACAGGGGGTACCGTTAACGGTAATGTAGGTTCATTTTGGATCCCACCACCACAGTATTCACAAGGGAGAGTCTCTTGCTTCTATACCATCTCTGATGTAGTATGTTGTTTTTTCTATTGCCAACGACCACCCGAGGTGGACATTTTGAAAAGCACCTCCCCCAAATCGGTCTAAATGGATTCAATGGCTGGAAACTCCTGGTCCTCTTCCTCCTACCCCCTCTGATGACAGTGAATTGTGTGTGTCTGGATGTGTATCCCAGTTCATTTGGATGACATCAATGGCCCTGTTACACACCCGTGGGCCCAGCCCCTTGCTTTGTGTGTGTATCTGTGTGTGTGTGTATCAGCGTGGGTGTGTTTGTATCTGTGTGTGTGTGTATCAGTGTGTGTGTGTGTATCAGCTTGTGTGTGTTTGTATATATGTGTGTGTGTGTATCAGTGTGTGTGTGTGTATCAGCGTGTGTGTGTTTGTATATATGTGTGTGTGTGTATCAGTGTGTGTGTGTATATCAATGTGTGTCGGATGGCGGAGATTGAAGAACATTGGCCAATATAAGCAGAGTCATGCTGTTCGTGCCCCACCTTAACACTCTCCCGCTGTCCCCATCTCTCTTTCCCTTTCTTTCTCTCTGCATCCTATCTTTCCATTTATTTTTTGTTCACCCTCCATCGGTCTCTCCATTCTGTCTTTCCCATCTACCGCTCTCTTTATCAAATACTAACCAGGTCTACTCATTGATCTGAAAAAACACACACACACACAGACACAAACACCGTGTTTTTCCTCAGTGGTCCTCACACAGCCTGTTGTGAACATGCCTGTTGTGACAGCACTGACCACCAGGAGGCAATATCAGCCTGATTATAATTCTCCCTGCGTCGTCTCGGGCTGACAGTTGGCGAAATGAATACAAAAAGCTTAATCTGGGAGGCAATTTGCATGCTAAACGAAGGAACATTTTGTAATGCAGAAATCTGGGTAATGCTGCAGTCAAGCCTAACTTTATCGCCGGCAGTTTATGCTAACGCACCTAGCCTACGTTCTCCTGTTCTCTCTCTCCATCTCCCTCTCTCTCTGCTTCCATCAGTCTAGCTCTAACTCCTTCCCTCTCCCCCATCCATCCCTCTCTCTCTGCTTCCATCAGTCTAGCTCTAACTCCTTCCCTCTCCCCCATCCATCCCTCTCTCTCTCTCTCCATCTCCCTCTCTCTCTGCTTCCATCAGTCTAGCTCTAACTCCTTCCCTCTCCCCCATCCATCCCTCTCTCTCTCTCTCCATCTCCCTCTCTCTCTGCTTCCATCAGTCTAGCTCTAACTCCTTCCCTCTCCCCCATCCATCCCTCTCTCTCTCTCTCTCTCTCTCTCTCTCTCTCTCTCTCCCTCTCTCTGCCTGCCACTTCTCTTCTACTTACACTCAAAGAGTTATTTTCACCTCCGGCAGACGAAACGCTCAGTTGCCTTTCCCTCTGTTGCGATAAGATGGAGGGGAACAAAGAGAAGAGGAGGGAGGAGAGAGAAAGAGAGATAGAGAGAAGAGAGGGAAATCACAGTCACTGACAGCTCTGCCCTGAAACAACAACCATGTTGTTCTTCCACCTCCAGGGGCAAGGTCTCAGCTTTACATCCTCCCCCTTCTGTTGTTCTCCCTCTCAGCTTTACATCCTCCCCCTTCTGTTGTTCTCCCTCTCAGCTTTACATCCTCCCCTTTCTGTTGTTCTCCCTCTCAGCTTTACATCCTCCCACTTTCTGTTGTTCTCCCTCTCAGCTTTACATCCTCCCCTTCTGTTGTTCTCCCTCTCAGCTTTACATCCTCCCCTTTCTGTTGTTCTCCCTCTCAGCTTTACATCCTCCCCCTTTCTGTTGTTCTCCCTCTCAGCTTTACATCCTCCCCTTTCTGTTGTTCTCCCTCTCAGCTTTACATCCTCCCCCTTTCTGTTGTTCTCCCTCTCAGCTTTACATCCTCCCCCTTTCTGTTGTTCTCCCTCTCAGCTTTACATCCTCCCCCTTTCTGTTGTTCTCCCTCTCAGCTTTACATCCTCCCCCTTTCTGTTGTTCTCTCTCTCAGCTTTACATCCTCCTCCTTCTGTTTTTCTCCCTCTCAGCTTTACATCCTCCCCCTTCTGTTGTTCTCCCTCTCAGCTTTACATTCTCCCCCTTTCTGTTGTTCTCCCTCTCAGCTTTACATCCTCCCCCTTCTGTTGTTCTCCCTCTCAGCTTTACATCCTCCCCTTTCTGTTGTTCTCCCTCTCAGCTTTACATCCTCCCCCATCGGTTGTTCTCTCTCTCAGCTTTACATCCTCCCCTTTCTGTTGTTCTCCCTCTCAGCTTTACATCCTCCCCTTTCTGTTGTTCTCCCTCTCAGCTTTACATCCTCCCCTTCTGTTGTTCTCTCTCTCAGCTTTACATCCTCCCCTTTCTGTTGTTCTCCTCTCAGCTTTACATCCTCCCTTTCTGTTGTTCTCCCTCTCAGCTTTACATCCTCCCCCTTCTGTTGTTCTCCCTCTCAGCTTTACATCCTCCCCCTTTCTGTTGTTCTCCCTCTCAGCTTTACATCCTCCCCCTTCTGTTGTTCTCCCTCTCAGCTTTACATCCTCCCCTTTCTGTTGTTCTCCCTCTCAGCTTTACATCCTCCCCCTTCTGTTGTTCTCCCTCTCAGCTTTACATCCTCCCCCTTCTGTTGTTCTCCCTCTCAGCTTTACATCCTCCCCTTCTGTTGTTCTCCTCTCCCATCTTTACTCCTCCCCCTTCTGTTGTTCTCTCTCCTCTTCACTTTACGTCCCTCCCCCTTCTGTTGTTCTCCCTCTCAGCTTTACATCCTCCCCATTCTGTGTTCTCTCTCTCAGCTTACATCCTCCCCTTTCTGTTGTTCTCCCTCTCAGCTTTACATCCTCCCCTTCTGTTGTTCTCCTCTCAGCTTTACATCCTCCCCTTTCTGTTGTTCTCCCTCTCAGTTTTACATCCTCCCCCTTCTGTTGTTCTCCCTCTCAGCTTTTAATCCTCCCCTTTCTGTTGTTCTCCCTCTCAGCTTTACATCCTCCCCTTTCTGTTGTTCTCCCTCTCAGCTTTACATCCTCCCCTTTCTGTTGTTCTCCCTCTCAGCTTTACATCCTCCCCTTCTGTTGTTCTCCCTCTCAGCTTACATCCTCCCCCTTTCTGTTGTTCTCCCTCTCAGCTTTACATCCTCCCCCTTTCTTTTGTTCTCTCTCTCAGCTTTACATCCTCCCCCTTTCTGTTGTTCTCTCTCTCAGCTTTACATCCTCCCCTTTCTGTTGTTCTCCCTCTCAGTTTTACACCCTCCCCCTTCTGTTGTTCTCCCTCTCAGCTTTACATCCTCCCCTTTCTGTTGTTCTCCTCTCGCTTTACATCCTCCCTTTCTGTTGTTCTCTCCTCTCAGCTTTACATCCTCCCCCTTTTTCGTTGTTCTCCCTCTCAGCTTTACATCCTCCCCCTTTCTTGTTTCCCTCTCAGCTTTACATCCTCCCTTTCTTGTTGTTCTCCCTCTCAGCTTTACATCCTCCCCCTTTCTGTTGTTCTCTCTCTCAGCTTTACATCCTCCCCTTTCTGTTGTTCTCCCTCTCAGCTTTACATCCTCCCCTTTGTTGTTCTACCTCCACTTTACATCCTCCCCTTCTGTTGTTCTCCCTCTCAGCTTTACATCCTCCCCTTCTGTTGTTCTCTCTCTCATGTTTACATCCTCCCCTTTCTGTTGTTCTCCCTCTCAGCTTTACATCCTCCCCCTTCTGTTGTTCTCCCTCTCAGCTTTACATCCTCCCCTTTCTGTTGTTCTCTCTCTCAGCTTTACATCCTCCCTTTCTGTGTTCTCCCTCTCAGCTTTACATCCTCCCCTTTCTGTTGTCTCCCTCTCAGCTTTACATCCTCCCCCTTCTGTTGTTCTCCCTCTCAGCTTTACATCCTCCCCCTTTCTGTTGTTCTCTCTCTCAGCTTTACATCCTCCCCCTTCTGTTGTTCTCCCTCTCAGCTTTACATCCTCCCCATTTCTGTTGTTCTCTCTCTCATGTTTACATCCTCCTCTTTCTGTTGTTCTCCCTCTCAGCTTTACATCCTCCCCCTTTCTGTTGTTCTCCCTCTCAGCTTTACATCCTCCCCTTTCTGTTGTCTCTCTCTCAGCTTTACATCCTCCCCCTTTCTGTTGTCCTCCCTCTCAGCTTACATCCTCCCCTTTGTTTTTCTCCTCTCACGCTTTACATCCTCCCCTTTCTGTTGTTCTCCCTCTCAGCTTTACATCCTCCCCTTTCTGTTGTTCTCCCTCTCAGCTTACATTCTCTCCCCCTTTCTGTTGTTCCTCTCTCAGCTTTACATCCTCCCCCTTCTGTTGTTCTCCCTCTCAGCTTTACATCCTCCCCTTTCTGTTGTTTCTCCCCTCAGCTTTACATCCTCCCCTTTCTGTTTCTCCCTCTCAGCTTTACATCCTCCCCCTTCTGTTGTTCTCCCTCTCAGCTTTACATCCTCCCCTTCTGTTTTCCCCTCTCAGCTTTACATCCTCCCCCTTTCTGTTGTTCTCTCTCTCAGCTTTACATCCTCCCCTTTCTGTTGTTCCCCTCTCACTTTACATCCTCCCTTTCTGTTGTTCTCCTCTCTCAGCTTTACATCCTCCCTTTCTTTTTCTCCTCTCAGCTTTACATCCTCCCTTTCTGTGTTTCTCCCTCTCAGCTTACATCCTCCCCTTTCTTTGTTCTCTCTCTCAGCTTTACATCCTCCCCCTTTCTGTTGTTCTCCCTCTCAGCTTTACATCCTCCCCCTTATGTTGTTCTACCTCTCCGCTTTACATCCTCCCACTTTCTGTTGTTCTCCCTCTCAGCTTTACATCCTCCCCCTTCTGTTGTTCTCCCTCTCAGCTTTACATCCTCCCCCTTTCTGTTGTTCTCTCTCTCGCTTACATCCTCCCCCTTCTGTTGTTCTCCCTCTCAGCTTTACATCTTCCCTTCGTAGGGTTCTCCCTCTCAGCTTTACATCCTCCCCTTTCTGTTGTTTCTCCCTCTCAGCTTTACATCCTCCCCCTTCTGTTGTTCTCTCCTCCAGCTTTACATCCTCCCCTTTCTGTTGTTCTCCCTCGTCTTCTTACATCCTCCCCTTTCTGTTGTTCTCCCTCTCAGCTTTACATCCTCCCCTTCTTGTTGTTTCTCCCTCTCAGCTTTACATCCTCCCCTTTCTGTTGTTCTCCCTCTCAGCTTTACATCCTCCCCCTTCTGTTGTTCTCCCTCTCAGCTTTACATCCTCCCCTTTCTGTTGTTCCCCTCTCTCTTTACATCCTCCCCTTTCTGTTGTTCTCCCTCTCAGCTTTACATCCTCCCCCTTCTGTTGTTCTCCCTCTCAGCTTTACATCCTCCCCCTTCTGTTGTTCTCCCTCTCAGCTTTACATCCTCCCCTTTTGTTGTTCTCCCTCTCAGCTTTACATCCTCCCCCTTCTGTTGTTCTCCCTCTCAGCTTTACATCCTCCCCTTCTGTTGTTCTCCCTCAGCTTTACATCCTCCCCATTTCTGTTGTTCTCTCTCTCAGCTTTACATCCTCCCCTTTCTGTTGTTCTCCCTCTCAGCTTTACATCCTCCCCTTTTGTTGTTCTCTCTCCTCACTTTACACCCCCCCTTTCTGTTGTTCTCCCTCTCAGCTTTACATCCTCCCCCTTTCTGTTGTTCTCCCTCTCAGCTTTACATCCTCCCCTTTCTTTTGTTCTCCCTCTCAGCTTTACATCCTCCCCTTTCTGTTGTTCTCCCTCTCAGCTTTACATCCTCCCCTTTCTGTTGTTCTCCCTCTCAGCTTTACATCCTCCCCCTTCTGTTGTTCTCCCTCTCAGCTTTACATCCTCCCCCCTTTCTGTTGTTCTCTCTCTCGCTTTACATCCTCCCCTTTCTTGTTTCTCCTCTCAGCTTTACATCCTCCCCCTTTCTGTTGTTCTCTCTCTAGCTTTACATCCTCCCCTTTCTGTTTGTTCTCCCTCTCAGTTTACACCCTCCCCTTCTGTGTTCTCCCCTCAGCTTTACATCCTCCCCTTTCTGTTTGTTCTCCCTCTCAGTTTTACATCCTCCCCTTTCTGTTGTTCTCCTCTCAGCTTTACATCCTCCCCCTTTCTGTTGTTCTCCTCTCTCAGCTTACTCCTCCCCCTTCTGTTGTTCTCCCTCTCAGCTTTACATCCTCCCCCTTCTGTTGTTTCTCCCTCTCAGCTTTACATCCTCCCCTTTCTGTGTTCTCCCTCTCAGCTTTACATCCTCCCCCTTCTGTTGTTCTCCTCTCAGCTTTACATCCTCCCCCTTCTTTTTTCTCCCTCTCACGCTTTACATCCTCCCCCTTCTGTTGTTCTCCCTCTCACTTTACCTCCCCCCTTCTGTTGTTCTCCCTCTCAGCTTTACATCCTCCCCCTTCTGTTGTTCTCCCTCTCAGCTTTACATCCTCCCCCTTTCGTTGTTCTCCCTCTCAGCTTTACATCCTCCCCATCGTTGTTCTCTCTCTCAGCTTTACATCCTCCCCTTTCTGTTTGTTCTCCCTCTCAGCTTTACTCCTCCCCTTCTGTTGTTCTCTCTCTCAGCTTTACATCCTCCCTTTCTGTTGTTCTCCCTCTCAGCTTTACATCCTCCCCTTTCTTTTGTTCTCCCTCTCAGCTTTTACATCCTCCCTTTCTGTTGTTCTCCCTCTCAGCTTTACATCCTCCCCTTTCTGTTGTTCTCCCTCTCAGCTTACATCCTCCCCCTTTCTGTTGTTCTCCCTCTCAGCTTTACATCCTCCCCCTTCTGTTGTTCTCCCTCTCAGCTTTACATCCTCCCCTTTCTGTTGTTCTCTCTCTCAGCTTTACATCCTCCCCTTTCTGTTGTTCTCTCTCTCAGCTTTACATCCTCCCCCTTTCTGTTGTTCTCTCTCTCAGCTTTACATCCTCCCCTTTCTGTTGTTCTCCCTCTCAGTTTACACCCTCCCCTTTCTGTGTTCTCCCTCTCAGCTTTACATCCTCCCCCTTTCTGTTGTTCTCCCCTTTCCTCCCCCATTTCTTGTTTTTGTTACATCCTCCCCTTTCTGTTGTTCTCCCTCTCAGCTTTACATCCTCCCCTTTCTGTTGTTCTCCCTCTCAGCTTTACATCCTCCCCCTTTCTTTTGTTCTCCCTCTCAGCTTTACATCCTCCCCTTTCTGTTGTTCTCCCTCTCAGCTTTACATCCTCCCCTTTCTGTTGTTCTCTCTCTCAGCTTTACATCCTCCCCTTTCTGTTGTTCTCCCTCTCAGCTTTACATCCTCCCCCTTCTGTTGTTCTCTCTCTCAGCTTTACATCCTCCCCTTTCTGTTGTTCTCCCTCTCAGCTTTACATCCTCCCCCTTCTGTTGTTCTCCCTCTCAGCTTTACATCCTCCCCCTTTCTGTTGTTCTCTCTCTCAGCTTTACATCCTCCCCCTTCTGTTGTTCTCCCTCTCAGCTTTACATCCTCACCCTTTCTGTTGTTCTCTCTCTCAGCTTTACATCCTCCCCTTTCTGTTGTTCTCCCTCTCAGCTTTACATCCTCCCCCTTTCTGTTGTTCTCTCCTCAGCTTTACATCCTCCCCCTTCTGTTGTTCTCCCTCTCAGCTTTACATCCTCCCCCCCAATGGAA
>NC_052338.1:28691748-28711748 GCF_016432855.1 Salvelinus namaycush
TTGTTTCCCTCTCAGCTTACATCCTCCCACTTCTGTTGTTCTCCCTCTCAGCTTTACATCCTCCCCCTTTTTTGTTGTTCTCTCTCTCGCTTTACATCCTCCCCTTCTTTTGTCTCCCCTCAGCTTTACATCTCCCCCTTTCTGTTTGCTCCCTCTCAGCTTTACATCCTCCCCTTTCTGTTGTTCTCCCTCTCAGCTTTACATCCTCCCCCTTGTGTTCTCCCTCCAGCTTTACATCCTCCCCTGTTGTTCTTCTATCTCAGCTTTACATCCTCCCCTTTCTGTTGTTCTCCCTCTCAGCTTTACATCCTCCCCTTTCTGTTGTTCTCCCTCTCAGCTTACATCCTCCCCTTTCTCTGTGTTCTCCCTCTCAGCTTTACATCCTCCCCCTTTGTGTGTTCTCCCTCTCAGCTTTACATCCTCCCCCTTTCTGTTGTTTCTCCCTCTCAGCTTTACATCCTCCCTTTCTGTTGTTCTCCCTCTCAGCTTACATCCTCCCCTTTCTGTTGTTTCCCTCTCAGCTTTACATCTCCCCTTCTGTTTGTTCTCCCTCTCAGCTTTACATCCTCCCCCTTTCTGTTGTTCTCCCTCTCAGCTTTACATCCTCCCCTTCTTTTTCTCCTCTCAGCTTTACATCCCCCCTTCTGTTGTTCTCCTCTCAGCTTTACATCCTCCCCCTTCGTGTTGTTCTCCCTCTCAGCTTTACATCCTCCCCCTTTCTGTTGTTCTCCCTCTCAGCTTTACATCCCCCCCTTCTGTTGTTCTCCCTCTCAGCTTACTCTCCTACCCCTTTGTTGTTCTCCCCTCAGCTTTACATCCTCCCCCTTTCTTGTTGTTCTCCCTCTCTAGCTTACATCCTCCCCCTTCTGTTGTTCTCCCTTCAGCTTACATCCTCCCCCCTTCTGTTGTTCGTCCCTCTCAGCTTTACATCCTCCCCCTTTCTTTTGTTCTCCCTCTCTCAGCTTTACATCCTCCCCTTTCTTTGTTCTCCCTCCAGCTTTACATCCCCCCTTTCTGTGTTCTCCCTCTCAGCTTTACATCCTCCCCTTCTGTTGTTCTCCCTCTCAGCTTTACATCCTCCCCTTCTGTTGTTCTCCTCTCAGCTTTACATCCTCCCCTTCTGTGTTCTCCTCTCAGCTTTACATCCTCCCCTTTCTGTTGTTCTCCCTTCAGCTTTACATCCTCCCCCTCGTTGTTCTCCTCTCAAGCTTTACATCCTTCCCTTTCTGTTGTTCTCCCTCTCAGCTTTACTCCTACCCCCTTTCTGTTGTTCTCCCTCTCAGCTTTACATCCTCCCCATTTCTGTTGTTCTCCCTCTCAGCTTTAATCCTCCCCTTTCTGTTGTCTCCTCTCAGCTTTACATCCTCCCCTTTCTGTTGTTCTCCCTCTATAGCTTACATCCTCCCCCTTTCTGTTGTTCTCCCTCTCAGCTTTACATCCTCCCCTTTCTGTTGTTCTCCCTCTCAGCTTTACATCCTCCCCCTTTCTGTTGTTCTCTCTCTCAGCTTTACATCCTCCCCCTTTCTTTTGTTCTCCCTCTCAGCTTTACATCCTCCCCCTTTCTTTTGTTCTCCCTCTCAGCTTTACATCCTCCCCCTTTCTGTTGTTCTCCCTCTCAGCTTTACATCCTCCCCTTTCTGTTGTTCTCCCTCTCAGCTTTACATCTCCCCTTCTGTTGTTCTCCTCTCAGCTTTACATCCTCCCCCTTTCTGTTGTTCTCCCTCTCAGCTTTACATCCTCCCCTTTTGTTGTTCTCTCTCTGCTTTACATCCTCCCCCTTTCTTTTGTTCTCCCTCTCAGCTTTACATCCTCCCCCTTTCTTTTGTTCTCCCTCTCAGCTTTACATCCTCCCCATTCTGTTGTTCTCCCTCAGCTTTACATCCTCCCCCCGGTTGTTCCTCTCTCAGCTTTACATCCTCCCTTCTGTGTTCTCCCTCTCAGCTTTACATCCTCCCTTTCTGTTGTTCTCCTCTCAGCTTTACATCCTCCCCTTTCTTTTGTTCTCCCTCTCTAGCTTTACATCCTCCCCTTTCTTTTGTTTCCCTCTCAGCTTTACATCTCCCCCTTTCTTTGTTCTCCCTCTCAGCTTTACATCCTCCCCCTTTCTGTTGTTCTCCCTCTCAGCTTACATCCTCCCCCTTCTGTTGTTCTCCCTCTCAGCTTTACATCCTCCCCTTTCTGTTGTTCTCCCTCTCAGCTTTACATCCTCCACCTTCTGTTGTTCTCCCTCTCAGCTTACATCCTCCCCTTCTGTTGTTCTCCCTCTCAGTTTACATCCTCCCCTTTCTGTGTGTTCTCCCTCTCAGCTTTACATCCTCCCCTTTCTGTTGTTCTCCCTCTCAGCTTTACATCCCCCCTTTCTTTGTTCTCCCTCTCAGCTTTACATCCTCCCCTTTCTTTGTTCTCCCTCTCAGCTTACATCTCCCCTTCTGTTTGTTCTCCTCTCAGCTTTACATCCTCCCCCTCGTTGTTCTCCTCTAGCTTTACATCCTCCCCTTTCTGTTGTTCTCCCTCTCAGCTTTACATCCTCCTCTTCTGTTGTTTCTCCCTCTACTTACATCTCCCCCTCGTGTTTCTCTCTCAGCTTTACATCCTCCCTTCTGTTGTTCTCCCTCTCAGCTTTCACATCCTCCCCTTCTTTTGTTCTCCTCTCACTTACATCCTCCCCCTTTCTTTTGTTTCTCCCTCTCTACTTTACATCCTCCCCCTTCTTTTGTTCTCCCTCTCAGCTTTACATCCTCCCCCTTCTGTTGTTCTCCCTCTCAGCTTTACATCCTCCCCCCGTTGTTCTCTCTCTCCGCTTTATCCTCCCCTTCTTTTTGTTCTCCCTCTCAGCTTACATCCTCCCCCTTTCTTTTGTTCTCCCTCTCAGCTTACATCCTCCCCTTTGTTGTTCTCCCTCTCAGCTTTACATCCTCCCCGGTTGTTCTCTCTCTCAGCTTTACATCCTCCCCCTTTTTTGTTTCCCTCTTACTTTACACCTCCCCTTTCTTTTGTTCTCCTCTCTACTTTACATCCTCCCCCTTCTTTGTTCTCCCTCTCAGTTTACATCCTCCCCCTTCTGTTGTTCTCCCTCTCAGCTTTACATCCTCCCCCTTCTGTTGTTCTCCCTCTCAGCTTTACATCCTCCCCATTTTTGTTTCTCTCTCTCAGCTTTACATCCTCCCCTTCTTTGTTCCTCTCTACTTTACATCCTCCCCCTTTCTTTTGTTCTCCCTCTCTACTTTACATCCTCCCCCTTTCTTTTGTTCTCTCTCTGCTTTACATCCTCCCCCTTTCTTTTGTTCTCCCTCTCAGCTTTACATCCTCCCCCTTCTGTTGTTCTCCCTCTCAGCTTTACATCCTCCCCCTTTCTTTTGTTCTCCCTCTCAGCTTTACATCCTCCCCTTTCTTTTGTTCTCCCCTCTCAGCTTTACATCCTCCCCTTTCGTTGTTTCTCCTTCAGCTTTACATCCTCCCCCTTCTGTTGTTCTCTCCTCTAGCTTTACATCCTCCTCCCCTTCTGTTGTTCTCCTTCAGTTAATCCTCCCCTTCTGTTGTTCTCCCTCTCAGTTTACATCCTCCCTTTCTGTTGTTCTCCCTCTCAGCTTTACATCCCCCCTTTCTGTTGTTCCTCCTCTCAGCTTTACATCCTCCCCCTTTCTGTTGTTCTCCCTCTCAGCTTTACATCTCCCCTTCTGTTGTTCTCCCTCTCAGCTTTACACTCCTCCCCTTCGTTGTTCTCCCTCTCTACTACATCCTCCCCCTTCTTTGTTCTCCCTCTCTAGCTTTACATCCTCCCCTTTCTTTTGTTCTCTCTCTGCTTTACATCCTCCCCTTTCTTTGTTCTCCCTCTCAGCTTTACATCCTCCCCCTTCTTTTCTTCCCTCTCAGCTTTACATCCTCCCCCTTCTGTTGTTCTCCCTCTCAGCTTTACATCCTCCCCTTCTGTTGTTCTCCCTCTCAGCTTTACATCCTCCCCCTTCTGTTGTTCTCCCTCTCAGCTTACATCCTCCCCCTTCTGTGTTCTCCTCTCAGCTTTACATCCTCCCCTTTCTGTTGTTCTCCCTCTCAGCTTTACATCCTCCCCCTTCTGTTGTTCTCCCTCTCAGCTTTACATCCTCCCCCTTCTGTTGTTCTCCCTCTCAGTTTTACATTCTCCCCTTTCTGTTGTTCTCCCTCTCAGCTTTACATCCTCCCCTTTCTGTTGTTCTCCCTCTCAGCTTTACATCCCCCCCTTCTGTTGTTCTCCCTCTCAGCTTTACATCCTCCCCCTTCTGTTGTTCTCCCTCTCAGCTTTACATCCTCCCCCTTCTGTTGTTCTCCCTCTCAGCTTTACATCCTCCCCCTTCTGTTGTTCTCCCTCTCAGCTTTACATCCTCCCCCTTTCTGTTGTTCTCCCTCTCAGCTTTACATCCTCCCCCTTCTGTTGTTCTCCCTCTCAGCTTACATCCTCACCCCTTCTGTTGTTCTCCCTCTCAGCTTTACATCCTCCCCCTTCTGTTGTTCTCCCTCTCAGCTTACATCCTCCCCTTCTGTTGTTCTCCCTCTCAGCTTACATCCTCCCCCTTTCTTTTGTTCCCTCTCCAGCGTACATCCTCCCCTTTGTTGTTCCCTCTCAGCTTTACATCCTCCCCTTTCTGTTGTTCTCTCTCTCACACTCATCCTCTCACATTCATCCTCTCCCTCTTACACTCATCCTCCCCCTCTCACATCGTCTCACATTCATCTTGTCCCTCTCACACTCGTCCTCTCACACTCATCTCTCTCTCCCTCTCATCAGCTCCTCTCTTTTTGTTATCTCACTCTCCCACTCATCAGCTCCTCGCTCTGTCATCTCTCTCTTATCAGCGTCTCTCTTTCTGTCATCTCTCTCTTATCAGCTCCTCTCTTTCTGTCATCTCTCTCTTATCAGCTCCTCTCTTTCTGTCATCTCCCTCTCCCTCTCATCAGCTCCTCTCTTTCTGTCATCTCTCTCACACTCATCCTCTCACATTCATCCTCTCCCTCTCACACTCATCCTCTCACACTCATCCTCTCCCATTCTCTCATGGCACATCATATGAAAAGACAAACACCCCCACTCGCAAACACTGCACAGTGAAACACCACAGATACAACACTACACAGTGAAACACCACAGACACACACTACACAGTGAAACACCACAGATACAACACTGCACAGTGAAACACCACAGACACACACTGCACAGTGAAACACCACAGATACAACACTACACAGTGAAACACCACAGACACACACTACACAGTGAAACACCACAGACACACACTGCACAGTGAAACACCACAGACACACACTGCACAGTGAAACACCACAGACACACACTGCACAGTGAAACACCACAGACACACACTGCAGGAAACATACACACAGTTAGAAATATGTAAGAGCTATGCTTTTGCTAATCTAATCATAAGAATGAAGAAGGATGGTAGTTCTGGTCACTGGCAATGGAGAGAGGGAGAGAGAAGTCAAAGGGAGAAGAGGAATGACATGGCAGATAGAGAAGGGGAAGGGAGAAGAGGAATGACACGGCAGAGAGAGAAGTCAAAGGGAGAAGAGGAATGACATGGCAGAGAGAGAGGTCAAAGGGAGAGAGAAATGACATGGCAGAGAGAGAGGTCAAAGGGAGAAGAGAAATGACATGGCAGAGAGAGAGGGGAAGGAGAGAAGAGAATGACATGGCAGAGAGAGAAGGGGAAGGGAGAAGAGGAATGACATGGCAGAGAGAGAGGTCAAAGGCAGAAGAGAAATGACATGGCAGAGAGAGAGGTCAAGGAGAAGAGTAATGACACGGCAGAGAGAGAAGGGGAAGGGTGAAGAGGAATGACATGGCAGAGAGAGAGGTCAAAGGGAGAAGAGGAATGACAGTGCAGAGAGAGAAGGGGAAGGGAGAAGAGGAATGACATGGCTCGGAAGAGAGGGTGGAAGGAGAGGAGAAGCTGAATGACATGGCAGAGGAGAAGAGAGAATCCAAGGGAGAAGAGGAATGCATGGCAGAGAGAGAAGGGGAAGAGAAGAGGAATGACATGGCAGAGAGAGAGGTCAAAGGAGAAGAGGAATGACATGCGCAGAAGAGGGGGAAGGGAGAAAGAGAATGACATGGCAGAGAGAGGTCAAAGGAGAAGAGGGAATGACATGGCAGAGAGAGAGAGGGGAAGTAGATGAGGAATGACATGGCAGAGAGAGAAGAAGGGAGAGGGAAGGGAGAAGAGAGAATGACATGGCAGAGAGAGAGGTCAAAGGGAGAAGAGAAATGACACTGGCAGAGAGAGAAGGTGGAAGGGAGAAGAGGAATGACATGGCAGAGAGAGAGGTCAAAGGGAGAAGAGGAATTGACATGGCAGAGAGAGAGGGGAAGGAGAAGAGGAATGACACGGCAGAGAGAGAGGTCAAAGGAGAAGAGGCATGACATGGCAGAGAGAGAGGTCAAAGGGAGAAAGGTAATGACATGGCAGAGGAAGGGAAGGGAGAAGGGAATGACATGGGCAGAGAGAGAGGTCAAAGGGAGAGAGGAATGACATGGCCGAGAGAGAGGTCAAAGGGAGAAGAGGAATGGCATGGCAGCAGAGAGAGGGGGAAGGGAGAAGAGGAATGACATGGCAGAGAGAGAGGTCAAAGGGAGAAGAGGAATGACATGGCAGAGAGAGAGTCAAGAGAGAGGAAGACATGGCGCAGAGAGAGGGGGAAGGGAGAAGAGGATGACATGGCAGAGAGAGAGGTCAAAGGGAGAAGAAGAGAATTACACGGCAGAGAAGAGGGTCAAAGGGAGAAGAGGAATGACATGGCGAGAGAGAAGGGAAGGGAGAAGAGGAATGACACGGCAGAAGAGAGGTCAAAGGAGGAGAGATGGACATGCAGAGAGAGAGGTCAAAGGGAGAAGAGATGACATGGCAGAGAGAGAGGTCAAAGGGAGAGAGAATGACATGGCAGAGAGAGAGGTCAAGGGAGAAGAGATGACATGGCAGAGAGAGAGGTCAAAGAGGAGGAGAGAATGACATGGCAGAGAGAGAGGTCAAAGGGAGAAGAGAAATGACAGGAGAGACAGAGGGACAGGGAGAAGAGGAATGGCATGGCAGTAGAGAAGGGGAAGGGAGAAGAGGAATGACACGGCAGAGAGAGAAGTCAAAGGGAGAAGAGGAATGACATGGCAGAGAGAGAGGTCAAAGGGAGAAGAAGAAATGACATGGCAGAGAGAGAGGTCAAAGGGAGAAGAGAATGACATGGCAGAGAAGAGAGGGAAGGGAGAAGAGGAATGACATGGCAGGATGAGAGAAAGGGAAAGGGAGAAGAGGAATGACACGGCAGAGAGAGAGGTCAAAGGCAGAAGAGAAATGACATGGAGAGAGAAGGGTTCACAGGCAGAAGAGTAATGACACGGCAGAGAGAGAAGGGGAAGGGAGAAGAGGAATGACATGGCAGAGAGAGAAGTCAAAGGGAGAAGAGGAATGGCATGGCAGAGAGAGAAGGGGAAGGGAGAAGAGGAATGACATGGCAGAGAGAGAGGTCAAAGGGAGAAGAGGAATGACATGGCAGAGAGAGAGGGGGAAGGGAGAAGAGGAATGACATGGCAGAGAGAGAGGTCAAAGGGAGAAGAGGAATGACATGGCAGAGAGAGAGTTCAAAGGGAGAAGAGGAATGACATGGCAGAGAGAGAGGGGAAGGGAGAAGAGGAATGACATGGCAGAGAGAGAGGTCAACGGGAGAAGAGGAATGACATGGCAGAGAGAGAGGTCAAAGGGAGAAGAGAAATGACACGGCAGAGAGAGAGGTCAAAGGCAGAAGAGAAATGACATGGCAGAGAGAGAGGTCAAAGGGAGGAGAGAAATGACATGGCGGAGAGAGAAGGGGAAGGGAGAAGAGGAATGACATGGCAGAGAGAGAGGTCAAAGAGAGAAGAGGAATGACATGGCAGAGAGAGAGGTCATAGGGAGAAGAGGAATGACATGGCAGAGAGAGAGGTCAAAGGGAGGAGAGAATGACATGGCAGAGAGAGAGGTCAAAGGGAGAAGAGATTGACATGGCAGAGAGAGAGGTCAAAGGGAGAAGAGGAATGACATGGCAGAGAGAGAGGTCAAAGGGAGAAGAGAATGACATGGCAGAGAGAGAGGGGGAAGGGAGAAGAGGAATGACATGGCAGAGAGAGAGGTCAAAGGGAGAAGAGGAATGACATGGCAGAGAGAGAAGGGGAAGGGAGAAGAGGAATGACATGGCAGAGAGAGGGGGGGAAGGGAGAAGAGGAATGACATGGCAGAGAGAGAAGTCAAAGGGAGAAGAGGAATGGCATGGCAGAGAGAGAAGGGGAAGGGAGAAGAGGAATGACATGGCAGAGAGAGAGGTCAAAGGGAGAAGAGGAATGACATGGCAGAGAGAGAGGGGGAAGGGAGAAGAGGAATGACATGGCAGAGAGAGAGGTCAAAGGGAGAAGAGGAATGACATGGCAGAGAGAGAGAGGGGGAAGGTAGATGAGGAATGACATGGCAGAGAGAGAAGGGGAAGGGAGAAGAGGAATGACATGGCAGAGAGAGAGGTCAAAGGGAGAAGAGAAATGACATGGCAGAGAGAGAAGGGGAAGGGAGAAGAGGAATGACATGGCAGAGAGAGAGGTCAAAGGAAGAAGAGGAATGGCATGGCAGAGAGAGAGGGGGAAGGGAGAAGAGGAATGACATGGCAGAGAGAGAGGTCAAAGGGAGAAGAGGCATGACATGGCAGAGAGAGAGGTCAAAGGGAGAAGAGGAATGACATGGCAGAGAGAAGGGGAAGGGAGAAGAGGAATGACATGGCAGAGAGAGAGGTCAAAGGGAGAAGAGGAATGACATGGCGGAGAGAGAGGTCAAAGGGAGAAGAGGAATGGCATGGCAGAGAGAGAGGGGGAAGGGAGAAGAGGAATGACATGGCAGAGAGAGAGGTCAAAGGGAGAAGAGGAATGACATGGCAGAGAGAGAGGTCAAAGGGAGAAGAGGAATGACATGGCAGAGAGAGAGGGGGAAGGGAGAAGAGGAATGACATGGCAGAGAGAGAGGTCAAAGGGAGAAGAGGAATTACACGGCAGAGAAAGAGGTCAAAGGGAGAAGAGGAATGACATGGCAGAGAGAGAAGGGGAATGGAGAAGAGGAATGACACGGCAGAGAGAGAGGTCAAAGGGAGGAGAGAATGACATGGCAGAGAGAGAGGTCAAAGGGAGAAGAGATTGACATGGCAGAGAGAGAGGTCAAAGGGAGAAGAGGAATGACATGGCAGAGAGAGAGGTCAAAGGGAGAAGAGAATGACATGGCAGAGAGAGAGGTCAAAGGGAGGAGAGAATGACATGGCAGAGAGAGAGGTCAAAGGGAGAAGAGAAATGACATGGCAGAGACAGAAGGGGAAGGGAGAAGAGGAATGGCATGGCAGATAGAGAAGGGGAAGGGAGAAGAGGAATGACACGGCAGAGAGAGAAGTCAAAGGGAGAAGAGGAATGACATGGCAGAGAGAGAGGTCAAAGGGAGAAGAGAAATGACATGGCAGAGAGAGAGGTCAAAGGGAGAAGAGAAATGACATGGCAGAGAGAGAAGGGGAAGGGAGAAGAGGAATGACATGGCAGAGAGAGAAGGGGAAGGGAGAAGAGGAATGACACGGCAGAGAGAGAGGTCAAAGGCAGAAGAGAAATGACATGGCAGAGAGAGAGGTCAAAGGCAGAAGAGTAATGACACGGCAGAGAGAGAAGGGGAAGGGAGAAGAGGAATGACATGGCAGAGAGAGAGGTCAAAGGGAGAAGAGGAATGACATGGCAGAGAGAGAGTTCAAAGGGAGAAGAGGAATGACATGGCAGAGAGAGAGGGGGAAGGGAGAAGAGGAATGACATGGCAGAGAGAGAGGTCAACGGGAGAAGAGGAATGACATGGCAGAGAGAGAGGTCAAAGGGAGAAGAGAAATGACACGGCAGAGAGAGAGGTCAAAGGCAGAAGAGAAATGACATGGCAGAGAGAGAGGTCAAAGGGAGGAGAGAAATGACATGGCGGAGAGAGAAGGGGAAGGGAGAAGAGGAATGACATGGCAGAGAGAGAGGTCAAAGAGAGAAGAGGAATGACATGGCAGAGAGAGAGGTCATAGGGAGAAGAGGAATGACATGGCAGAGAGAGAGGTCAAAGGGAGGAGAGAATGACATGGCAGAGAGAGAGGTCAAAGGGAGAAGAGATTGACATGGCAGAGAGAGAGGTCAAAGGGAGAAGAGGAATGACATGGCAGAGAGAGAGGTCAAAGGGAGAAGAGAATGACATGGCAGAGAGAGAGGGGGAAGGGAGAAGAGGAATGACATGGCAGAGAGAGAGGTCAAAGGGAGAAGAGGAATGACATGGCAGAGAGAGAGGTCAAAGGGAGGAGAGAATGACATGGCAGAGAGAGAGGTCAAAGGGAGAAGAGATTGACATGGCAGAGAGAGGTCAAAGGGAGAAGAGGAATGACATGGCAGAGAGAGAGGTCAAAGGGAGAAGAGAATGACATGGCAGAGAGAGAGGGGGAAGGGAGAAGAGGAATGACATGGCAGAGAGAGAAGTCAAAGGGAGAAGAGGAATGACATGGCAGAGAGAGAGGTCAAAGGGAGAAGAGGAATGGCATGGCAGAGAGAGGGAGAAGGGAGAAGAGAAATTACATGGCAGAGAGAGAGGTCAAAGGGAGAAGAGAAATGACACGGCAGACAGAGAGGTCAAATGGAGAAGGGGAATGACATGGCAGAGAGAGAGTTCAAAGGGAGAAGAGGAATAACATGACAGAGAGAGAAGGGGAAGGGAGAAGAGGAATGACACAGCAGAGAGAGAGGTCAAAGGGAGAAGAGGAATGACACGGCAGAGAAAGAGGTCAAAGGGAGAAGAGGAATGACATGGCAGAGAGAGAGATCAAAGGGAGAAGGGGAATGACATGGCAGAGAGAGAGGTCAAAGGGAGAAGAGGAATGACACAGCAGAGAGAGAGGTCAAAGGGAGAAGAGGAATGACATGGCGGAGAGAGAGGTCAAAGGGAGAAGAGGAATGACATGGCAGAGAGAGAAGTCAAAGGGATAAGAGGAATGACATGGCAGAGAGAGAGGTCAAAGGGAGAAGAGAAATGACATGGCAGAGAGAGAGGTCAAAGGGAGAAGAGGAATGACATGGCAGACAGAGAGGTCAAAGGGAGAAGAGAAATGACATGGCAGAGAGAGAGGTCAAATGGAGAAGGGGAATAACATGGCAGAGAGAGAAGGGGAAGGGAGAAGAGGAATGACACAGCAGAGAGAGAGGTCAAAGGGAGAAGAGGAATGACATGGCAGAGAGAGAAGGGGAAGGGAGAAGAGGAATGACATGGCAGAGAGAGAAGGGGAAGAGAGAAGAGGAATGACATGTCAGAGAGAGAAGGGGAAGGGAGAAGAGGAATGACATGGCAGAGAGAGAAGGGGAAGGGAGAAGAGGAATGACACGGCAGAGAGAGAGGTCAAAGGGAGAAGAGGAATGACACGGCAGAGAAAGAGGTCAAAGGGAGAAGAGGAATGACATGGCAGAGAGAGAGATCAAAGGGAGAAGGGGAATGACATGGCAGAGAGAGAGGTCAAAGGGAGAAGAGGAATGACACGGCAGAGAGAGAGAGGGGGAAGGGAGAAGAGGAATGACATGGCAGAGAGAGAGGTCAAAGGGAGAAGGGGAATGACATGGCAGAGAGAGAGGTCAAAGGGAGAAGAGGAATGACACGGCAGAGAGAGAGGTCAAAGGAGAAGAGGAATGACACGGCAGAGAGAGAGGTCAAAGGAAGAAGAGAAATGACATGGCAGAGAGAGAAGGGGAAGGGAGAAGAGGAATGACACGGCAGAGAGAGAGGGGGAAGGGAGAAGAGGAATGACATGGCAGAGAGAGAGGTCAAAGGGAGAAGAGGAATGACACGGCAGAGAGAGGGAGAAGGGAGGGCTTGGAGAACATCTTCAAATCCCCCCTCCTGTATCCCCCTGTCCTCTATCAGTCTATCTATCACTTCTCTATTGCTGTCATCTCTCTCTCCCTCTCATCAGCTCCTCTCTTTCTGTCATCTCTCTCTCCCTCTCATCAGCTCCTCTCTTTCTGTCACCTCTCTCCCTCTCATCAGCTCCTCTCTTTCTGTCATCTCTCTCCCTCTCATCAGCTCCTCTCTTTCTGTCATCTCTCTCTCTCATCAGCTCCTCTCTTTCTGTCATCTCACTGTCTCATCCGCTCCTCTCTTTCTGTCATCTCTCTCCCTCTCATCAGCTCCTCTCTTTCTGTCATCTCTCTCTCTCTCATCAGCTCCTCTCTTTCTGTCATCTCTCTCTCTCTCATCAGCTCCTCTCTTTCTGTCATCTCTCTCTCTCTCATCAGCTCCTCTCTTTCTGTCATCTCTCTCTCTCTCATCAGCTCCTCTCTTTCTGTTATCTCACTCTCTCATCAGCTCCTCTCTTTCTGTCATCTCACTGTCTCATCCGCTCCTCTCTTTCTGTCATCTCTCTCTCTCTCATCAGCTCCTCTCTTTCTGTCATCTCTCTCCCTCTCATCAGCTCCTCTCTTTCTGTCACCTCTCTCCCTCTCATCAGCTCCTCTCTTTCTGTCATCTCACTGTCTCATCCGCTCCTCTCTTTCTGTCATCCTGTTTCTAAATCGCATTGGTCTAACAACATCCAATGAGGAAAACAACACAAGGGAAACCAACCATCACCACCTCCACCATCATCCAAGCAGGAAGTGACATCAAAGTTCACAAAGAGAAGAAAAGATACAAAGGAAGTGGTCAGAGAGACTTACAAGCATGAGAGAGTCCTACAAGCATCCTGCAACCACACAGTGTTCAGATGGAAAGGAGACGGGGGTTATCAGTACATATACAACGAATCACTGTTCTAAACACAGTCACACAGGCACACACTAGTAGATCTACAGATCTATGGTCATCTATCTATCTGTCTCTGGAGATCTTTACTATGGCATGGAGTGGAGAGACCACACAGCCAGACCCCCAGCAGTGTACCCCTGGTACGAGCACCAACTAAAGGGTAATGAAGGGGGGTGAGAGGGGTTTACCTTTCTGCTGTTTTCTGGCCTCAGTTCTGCTTGCTGCCTGGCTACAGTCAAACTAAGACAGAGAAACATGAAGCACCAAGCATGATGAAGCCCAACCCAGACAACATACAAAACAAACAGAGCAAAGAAAAAGAGGCAATGAATTAACAATGTATCACCCAGCAACAGACAGCTAGTCAGTTACTCACAGATATCAAATTAAAATGATGAATGAATAAATAAATACATATATGAATTAGAAGACTGATATATGATTCGATAAACATCGGACAGTGAGCGAGGCCAAGCATGTGAAGCCCAGGTCAGTGGGTAAAAGAGGAACAGGTCATTTATAAACAAAGTAGAATTGTTCTTGGACCTGGTGGGCTTTGGGTCTGTAAACCAGCCAGAAGCTATGAGGGATCAGGTGGTCTCTCTCTCTCTCTCTCTCTCTCTCTCTCTCTCTCTCTCTCTCTCTCTCTCTCTCTCTCTCTCTCTCTCTCTCTCTCTCTCTCTCTCTCTCTCTCTCTCTCTCTCTCTCTCTCTCTCTCTCTCTCTCACTCTCACTCTCATGCCTACATCTTCTCTTTCAAATCTCATTACAAATTCCTCCTGCCTGTGGGCCTACAAAGCCATTTCCATTTTGAGACCAAGCATGTAAACGTTAGATGGACTCTTTTAGAGATATCTTACCATTACCCCATCCAATCATTTAATCATTATTCTGCACCAAGGCCCTATTACACAAGCTCAGAATCAGTCACTGACCGGCCAATCTACATTGGAGTACAACTAACCCTGAAGTGGAATAATAAACCAGGTTTGTGTTGCAGTAATAGGGGTCTTCAAAGGGACTTAACCATTGAATGCATCACGTATACAATCTATTAAAGGCTACGGATTGCTAACAAATGAGAGATCAGACAACCACTGTAGTCCAATGCAGCACGGCCGCTGCAGTCCTATGCAGGGTTACGTTCTAGTTTCTCGTCCATAAACAGTTCCAACGAGTGACTCTGCCCTTTTCTTCCTCACCTCCTAATTGTCCCAAGGACACTCAATGAGTCACATTAGAATCGTGCCCCTTAGTGCGCATCGGAGCTAGTGTTAGCTTTGTCTCCTCATTGATAGACCCAGGGAGAGCTAGCGCGCTCTGCTACGCTAACGCTAGGCTACGCTACACTACACTGCATTTATGGCCAATTTGTGTGGAAGGGAGAAAACAGATGATGAGTTTATACTGGGCGCAGAGAAAGGGGGCATGAAAATAATTTAAAAAAACACTAATGAGAGGAAACAATTATTAAATGAATGCCTCTATTGTGGGCTGAGTTTAGAGGGAAACAAACAAGGAAATTAGGGGAGGGAGAGGAGAAATGTCAGGCCATGAGGACGAATGGAAAAGAGAATGAGATGGAGGGAAGGTTGAAGAGCAGAAAAAGGAGAGAAAGAGAGATTCAGATACGTTCGAGCCCTTCAGCTCGATGCCAGAACATTTCGTTACGGACCTAAGGGTTCGGGAGTACAGTCAAATTGCCCTCACTGACTCAATAACCTCGAGATCCTTGTCATTGAAAATTAGACACCTCAGCTTAACCTGAGTCACCGTCACATGATTGGCACAATTTCCCTTTGCGGCAGCAACACTATTGGTAGCATTTCAATAGCATTTTAAACAGGTCAACATTCACAAGGCCGCAGGGCCAGATGGATTACCAGGAGGTGTACTCAGAGCATGCATGGACTAACTGGCAAGTGTCTTCACTGCCATGTTTTAAGGTTTCAAACTTTGTAGGTTTCAAACTCTCCCTGAGCGAGTCTGTAATACCTACATGTTTCCAAACTCTCCCTGACTGAGTCTGTAATACCTACATGTTTCAAACTCTCCCTGACTGAGTCTGTAATACCTACATGTTTCAAACTCTCCCTGACTGAGTCTGTAATACCTACATGTTTCAAACTCTCCCTGAGCGAGTCTGTAATACCTACATGTTTCCAAACTCTCCCTGAGCGAGTCTGTAATACCTACATGTTTCCAAACTCTCCCTGAGCGAGTCTGTAATACCTACATGTTTCAAACTCTCCCTGACTGAGTCTGTAATACCTACATGTTTCCAAACTCTCCCTGACTGAGTCTCTAATACCTACATGTTTCAAACTCTCCCTGACTGAGTCTGTAATACCTACATAATTCAAACTCTCCCTGAGCGAGTCTGTAATACCTACATGTTTCCAAACTCTCCCTGACTGAGTCTGTAATACCTACATGTTTCAAACTCTCCCTGAGCGAGTCTGTAATACCTACATGTTTCAAACTCTCCCTGAGCGAGTCTGTAATACCTACATGTTTCCAAACTCTCCCTGAGCGAGTCTGTAATACCTACATGTTTCCAAACTCTCCCTGACTGAGTCTGTAATACCTACATGTTTCAAACTCTCCCTGACTGAGTGTGTAATACCTACATGTTTCCAAACTCTCCCTGAGCGAGTCTGTAATACCTACACGTTTCAAACTCTCCCTGACTGAGTGTGTAATACCTACATGTTTCAAACTCTCCCTGACTGAGTGTGTAATACCTACATGTTTCAAACTCTCCCTGACTGAGTGTGTAATACCTACATGTTTCAAACTCTCCCTGACTGAGTCTGTAATACCTACATGTTTCAAACTCTCCCTGACTGAGTCTGTAATACCTACATGTTTCAAACTCTCCCTGACTGAGTGTGTAATACCTACATGTTTCAAACTCTCCCTGACTGAGTCTGTAATACCTACATGTTTTAACCTCTCCCTGACTGAGTGTGTAATACCTACATGTTTCAAACTCTCCCTGACTGAGTCTGTAATACCTACATGTTTCAAACTCTCCCTGACTGAGTCTGTAATACCTACATGTTTCAAACTCTCCCTGACTGAGTGTGTAATACCTACATGTTTCAAACTCTCCCTGACTGAGTCTGTAATACCTACATGTTTCAAACTCTCCCTGACTGAGTCTGTAATACCAACATGTTTCAAACTCTCCCTGACTGAGTCTGTAATACCTACATGTTTCAAACTCTCCCTGACTGAGTGTGTAATACCTACATGTTTCAAACTCTCCCTGACTGAGTCTGTAATACCTACATGTTTCAAACTCTCCCTGACTGAGTCTGTAATACCTACATGTTTCAAACTCTCCCTGACTGAGTGTGTAATACCTACATGTTTCAAACTCTCCCTGACTGAGTCTGTAATACCTACATGTTTCCAAACTCTCCCTGACTGAGTCTGTAATACCTACATGTTTCCAAACTCTCCCTGACTGAGTCTGTAATACCTACATGTTTCAAACTCTCCCTGACTGAGTCTGTAATACCTACATGTTTTAACCTCTCCCTGACTGAGTCTGTAATACCTACATGTTTCAAACTCTCCCTGACTGAGTCTGTAATACCTACATGTTTCCAAACTCTCCCTGAGCGAGTCTGTAATACCTACATGTTTCCAAACTCTCCCTGACTGAGTCTGTAATACCTACATGTTTCAAACTCTCCCTGACTGAGTGTGTAATACCTACATGTTTCCAAACTCTCCCTGAGCGAGTCTGTAATACCTACATGTTTCAAACTCTCCCTGACTGAGTGTGTAATACCTACATGTTTCAAACTCTCCCTGACTGAGTCTGTAATACCTACATGTTTCAAACTCTCCCTGACTGAGTCTGTAATACCTACATGTTTCAAACTCTCCCTGACTGAGTGTGTAATACCTACATGTTTCAAACTCTCCCTGACTGAGTCTGTAATACCTACATGTTTCAAACTCTCCCTGACTGAGTCTGTAATACCTACATGTTTCAAACTCTCCCTGACTGAGTGTGTAATACCTACATGTTTCAAACTCTCCCTGACTGAGTCTGTAATACCTACATGTTTCAAACTCTCCCTGACTGAGTGTGTAATACCTACATGGTTCAAACTCTCCCTGACTGAGTCTGTAATACCTACATGTTTCAAACTCTCCCTGACTGAGTCTGTAATACCTACATGTTTCCAAACTCTCCCTGACTGAGTCTGTAATACCTACATGTTTCAAACTCTCCCTGACTGAGTGTGTAATACCTACATGTTTCAAACTCTCCCTGACTGAGTCTGTAATACCTACATGTTTCAAACTCTCCCTGACTGAGTCTGTAATACCTACATGTTTCAAACTCTCCCTGACTGAGTCTGTAATACCTACATGTTTCAAACTCTCCCTGAGCGAGTCTGTAATACCTACATGTTTCAAACTCTCCCTGACTGAGTCTGAAAAACCTACATGTTTCCAAACTCTCCCTGAGCGAGTCTGTAATACCTACATGTTTCCAAACTCTCCCTGAGCGAGTCTGTAATACCTACATGTTTCAAACTCTCCCTGACTGAGTCTGTAATACCTACATGTTTCCAAACTCTCCCTGAGCGAGTCTGTAATACCTACATGTTTCCAAACTCTCCCTGACTGAGTCTGTAATACCTACATGTTTCAAACTCTCCCTGACTGAGTCTGTAATACCTACATGTTTCCAAACTCTCCCTGACTGAGTCTGTAATACCTACATGTTTCAAACTCTCCCTGAGCGAGTCTGTAATACCTACATGTTTCAAACTCTCCCTGACTGAGTCTGTAATACCTACATGTTTCAAACTCTCCCTGACTGAGTCTGTAATACCTACATGTTTCAAACTCTCCCTGACTGAGTCTGTAATACCTACATGTTTCCAAACTCTCCCTGAGCGAGTCTGTAATACCTACATGTTTCAAACTCTCCCTGAGCGAGTCTGTAATACCTACATGTTTCAAACTCTCCCTGACTGAGTCTGAAAAACCTACATGTTTCAAACTCTCCCTGACTGAGTGTGTAATACCTACATGTTTCAAACTCTCCCTGACTGAGTCTGTAATACCTACATGTTTCAAACTCTCCCTGACTGAGTCTCTAATACCTACATGTTTCAAACTCTCCCTGAGCGAGTCTGTAATACCTACGTGTTTTAACCTCTCCCTGACTGAGTCTGTAATACCTACATGTTTCAAACTCTCCCTGACTGAGTCTGTAATACCTACATGTTTCAAACTCTCCCTGACTGAGTGTGTAATACCTACATGTTTCAAACTCTCCCTGACTGAGTGTGTAATACCTACATGTTTCAAACTCTCCCTGACTGAGTGTGTAATACCTACATGTTTTAACCTCTCCCTGACTGAGTCTGTAATACCTACATGTTTCAAACTCTCCCTGACTGAGTCTGTAATACCTACATGTTTCAAACTCTCCCTGACTGAGTCTGTAATACCTACATGTTTCAAACTCTCCCTGACTGAGTCTGTAATACCTACATCTTTTAACCTCTCCCTGACTGAGTCTGTAATACCTACATGTTTTAACCTCTCCCTGACTGAGTCTGTAATACCTACATGTTTTAACCTCTCCCTGACTGAGTCTGTAATGCCTACATGTTTACAAACTCTCCCTGAGCGAGTCTGTAATACCTACATGTTTCCAAACTCTCCCTGAGCGAGTCTGTAATACCTACATCTTTCAAACTCTCCCTGAACGAGTCTGTAATACCTACATGTTTCAAGCAGACCACTCGGGTCCCTGTACCCAAGAACACTAAGGTAACCTGCCTAAATGACTACTGACCCGTAGCACTCACGTCTGTAGTCATGAAGTGCTTTGAAAGGCTGGTCATGACTCACATCAAAACCACCATCCTGGAAACCCTAGACCCACTCCAATTCACATACAGCCAAACAGATCCACAGATGACGCAATCTCAATCGCATTCCACACTACCCTTTCCCACCTGGACAAAAGGAACACCTATGTGAGAATGCTGTTCACTGACTACAGCTCAACGTTCTACATCCTAGTGCCCACAAAGCTCATCACTAAGCTAAGGACCCTGGAACTAAACACCTCCCTCTGCAACTGGATCCTGGACTTCCTGACAGGCTGCCAGGTGGTGAGGGTAGATAACAACACATCTGCCACGTTGATCCTCAACACGGAGGCCCATCAGGGGTGAGTCCTCAGTTCCCTCCTGTACTCCCTGTCCACCCATGACTATGTGGCCAAGCACGACTCCAACACCATCATCAAGTTTGCTGATGACACAACAGTGGTAGCCCTGATCACCAACAACGATGAGACAGCCTACAGGGAGGAGGTCAGAGACCTGGCCGTGTGGTGCCAGGACAACAACTTCTCCCTCAATGTGAGCAAGACAAAGGTGATGATTGTGGACTACAGGAAAAGGAGGGCCGAACAGGCCCCCATTAACATCCACGGGGCTGTAGTGGAGCGGGTCGAGAGTTTCAAGTTCCTTTGTGTCCACATCACCAACAAACTATCATGGTCCAAACTCGTGAAGAGGCACGACAACACCTTTTCCCCCTCAGGAGACTGACAAGATTTGCCATGGGTCCCCAGATCCTCTAAAAATTCTACAGCTGCACCATCAAGAGCATCCTGACCCGGTTGCATCACCGCCTGGTATGGCAACTGCTTGGTATTCGACCGCAAGGCGCTGCAGACGGTAGTGCGTACAGCCCAGTACATTACTGGGGCCAAGCTTCCTGCCATCCAGGACCTCTATACTAGGTGGTGTTAAAGGAAGGCCCAAAGAATTGTCAAAGACTCCATTCAACCAAGTTATAGACTGTTCTCTCTGCTATCGCACGGCAATCGGTACCGGAACGCCAAGTCTAGGTCCAAAAGGCTCCTGAACAGCTTCTACCCCTAAGCCATAAGACTGCTGAACAATGAATCAGATGGCTACACAGACTATTTACATTGACCCCTCCCCCCTTTGTTTTTACACTGCTGCTCCTCACTGTTTATTATCTATGTATAGTCACTTTACCCCCACCTACATGTACAAATTACCTCGACTAACCTGTACCCCCGAACATTGACCCAGTACCGATGTCCCCTGTATATACCCTCATTATTATTATTTTATT
>NC_052338.1:28716748-28774248 GCF_016432855.1 Salvelinus namaycush
CTTTGTAGGGGATAGAGGCTGTTTTAAGGCAATTGGATGTTATCGTGGTTAGTAGATGAGGTAGATGTGATTATTGTGGTAGCCTGTAAAGAAAAGGATCATTATACTGGGGGTTTGTTAAACTATATGTTGTATAATTGTTTCTGACAAGAGATTCACTCAAAGAGTTTTCAAAGATACAGCTTTTTACTTTGTTTTTATTCAAACCTAATTTACCATTTTTCCTTTCCAAGGGGAAACTTGTTTGACAATTGTATTTCCTCAAGTCACAGTTAAATATAGGAAAATATGTCTCTACTCTCCCCTTTAAAACAAGTGAGTTTGAACACACTCACAACTTTCAACCGGTCTCTGGTTATGTACTAAGCATTGTGTTTTAATATGGTTAATGATACTTTAATCCTCTAGTACACAGTACACACACTTAATTCCCTTCATGACAGGATAATGTGATGTAATTATATGTGTCCCGCTAAAGGAGAGTATTCAAGTTTGGAGTGAGTTTAGAGAGTGGATATGGGAATGGCTGAGAGAGTCACCAGCTGTCACAGGGCTAAGACAAGCAGATATTACGCTGATTATAAGACATGCACGTCTTTACCAGAGCTGTAATTATAGACTAATAAACTCCATTCATCTATTGAGTAGAAGAACAAGCCCAAACACACACACACAGATCTTTCACAATTCAGACAAATACACAAAGTTGCACATGCACACCCGGGTCTTCAAACACACACACACGCACGCACGCACGCACGCACGCACGCACGCACGCACGCACGCACGCACGCACGCACGCACACACGCACGCACACACACACACACACACACACACAGTTCATCACCATAATTGCTCTACGGTAAGCCTGAGTGTCTGGGTGGGTTAAGAAGCGTTGTGTTGACAGCTACGGATGCTGGAGCCACGCTGGCCTGTCAACGGGATGACTTTAATACCATATCAGGGCAATTATTCACTTCTTAAGTGCACTGTCTACTTACTTTATGCTAATGGTGCAGTACAGTGAAACACATCCACCACACCCTCTGTTCTTTATCAAATGCATATATCTTAGTCTGTGTGGGGGTGCTGTGTGTGTGTGTGTGTGGGGGGGGGGTGCTGTGTGTTTGTGCGTGTGTGTGTGTGTGTATGTGTGTGTGTGTGTGTGTGTGTGTGTGTGTGTGTGTGTGTGTGTGTGTGTGCGTGTGTGTGTGTGTGTGTGTGTGTGTGTGTGTGTGTGTGTGTGTGTGTGTGTGTGTGTGGGGGGGGGGGGGGGGGAGGAGGGGGGGTGCTGTGTGTGTGTGTGTGTGTGTGAATGTGTGTGTGTGTGTGTGTGTGTGTGTGTGTGTGTGTGTGTGTGTGTGTGTGTGTGTGTGTGGGGGGGGGGGGGGGGGGGGGAGGAGGGGGGGTGCTGTGTGTGTGTGTGTGTGTGTGTGTGTGTGTGTGTGTGTGTGTGTGTGTGTGTGTGTGTGTGTGTGTGTGTGTGTGTGTCACAGCATGCTTTTCGTAACTGTGTCTTTGCAGGTTTTTTTATATCGCGTTGGTAGTATTTTCACAAATACTTGGTCAAATTTCACAACTTTTAGTACAAAACTCAAAACAGAATTTTTTTTTTTTTACTTCAAGTACAAGAAACAAAATCACACAGTAACTTTTTCACCAAGCCTAATCAGTGTTTAATCTACAAATACCTTTCATATAAAATAACTGCCTTTCACAATGCAATGCTCACAATGCTTTTCATATGATTCTCTTCTCATTTGTTTCAATACATTTGACCATCACTTACAGTAATCCAACTGCACTTAATGTTTACTCACTAAACGGTTTGCTAAACTTATAGGTTTATAACTGGTTTGTCTACTATATATGGATTTGAGAACTACATAAATAAAATGTGTGTTTGTAAGTTATAAACATCTAAATGACATGTATGATACATGAATACCATACACAATGACTACTGGTTATTGCTAATGGATTTCACATAGTGGTAACCACAATTGGTCACCATATAAAAGGGGGTGTTTGAACACTGTCAACATGGAGCAGATAGACAGCAAGGGAGAGGAAGAAATCAAAGAGCTCATGGACAAGGGGACCCTCAGAGAGGTGGGCATGGACCCTGTCAAAGAGGTGGGCATGGACCCTGTCAAAGAGGTGGGCATGGACCCTGTCAAAGAGGTGGGCATGGACCCTGACAAAGAGGTGGGCATGGGCCCCGTCAAAGAGGTGGGCATGGACCCTGACAAAGAGGTGGGCATGGACCCTGTCAAAGAGGTGGGCATGGACCCTGACAAAGAGGTGGGCATGGGCCCCGTCAAAGAGGTGGGCATGGACCACGACAAAGAGGTGGGCATGGACCCTGTCAAAGAGGTGGGCATGGACCACGACAAAGAGGTGGGCATGGACCCTGACAAAGAGGTGGGCATGGACCACGACAAAGAGGTGGGCATGGACCCTGACAAAGAGGTGGGCATGGACCACGACAAAGAGGTGGGCATGGACCCTGACAAAGAGGTGGGCATGGACCCTGACAAAGAGGTGGGCATGGACCACGACAAAGAGGTGGGCATGGACCACGACAAAGAGGTGGGCATGGACCACGACAAAGAGGTGGGCATGGACCACGACAAAGAGGTGGGCATGGACCACGACAAAGAGGTGGGCATGGACCACGACAAAGAGGTGGGCATGGACCCTGTCAAAGAGGTGGGCATGGGCCACGACAAAGAGGTGGGCATGGACCACGACAAAGAGGTGGGCATGGACCACGACAAAGAGGTGGGCATAGACCCTGACAAAGAGGTGGGCATGGACCACGACAAAGAGGTGGGCATGGACCACGACAAAGAGGTGGACATGGACCCTGTCAAAGAGGTGGGCATGGACCCTGTCAAAGAGGTGGGCATGGGCCCCGTCAAAGAGGTGGGCATAGATCCTGTCAAAGAGGTGGGCATGGACCCTGTCAAAGAGGTGGGCATGGGCCCCGTCAAAGAGGTGGGCATGGGCCCGGTCAAAGAGGTGGTCATGGGCCCCGTCAAAGAGGTGGGCATGGACCCTGACAAAGAGGTGGGCATGGACCATGACAAAGAGGTGGGCATGGACCCTGTCAAAGAGGTGGACATGGGCCCCGTCAAAAAGGTGGGCATGGACCCTGACAAAGAGGTGGGCATGGGCCCCGTCAAAGAGGTGGGCATGGACCCTGTCAAAGAGGTGGGCATGGGCCCCGTCAAAGAGGTGGGCATGGACCCTGTCAAAGAGGTGGGCATGGACCCCGTCAAAGAGGTGGGCATGGACCCGGTCAAAGAGGTGGGCATGGGCCCTGTCAAAGAGGTGGGCATGGGCCCCGTCAAAGAGGTGGGCATGGACCCTGACAAAGAGGTGGGCATGGGCCCCGTCAAAGAGGTGGGCATGGGCCCGGTCAAAGAGGTGGTCATGGGCCCCGTCAAAGAGGTGGGCATGGACCCTGACAAAGAGGTGGGCATGGACCATGACAAAGAGGTGGGCATGGACCCTGTCAAAGAGGTGGACATGGGCCCCGTCAAAAAGGTGGGCATGGACCCTGACAAAGAGGTGGGCATGGGCCCCGTCAAAGAGGTGGGCATGGACCCTGTCAAAGAGGTGGGCATGGACCACGACAAAGAGGTGGGCATGGACCCTGTCAAAGAGGTGGGCATGGACCACGACAAAGAGGTGGGCATGGACCACGACAAAGAGGTGGGCATGGACCACGACAAAGAGGAGGGCATGGGCCCCGTCAAAGAGGTGGGCATGGACCCACCTAAATGACATGTATGATACATGAAAACCATACATAATGACTACTGGTTATTGCTAATGGATTTCACATAGTGGTAACCACAATTGGTCACCATATAAAAGGGGGTGTTTGAACACTGTCAACATGGAGCAGATAGACAGCAAGGGAGAGGAAGAAATCAAAGAGCTCATGGACAAGGGGCCCCTCAGAGAGGTGGGCATGGACCCTGTCAAAGAGGTGGGCATGGACCCTGTCAAAGAGGTGGGCATGGACCCTGTCAAAGAGGTGGGCATGGACCCTGACAAAGAGGTGGGCATGGGCCCCGTCAAAGAGGTGGGCATGGACCACGACAAAGAGGTGGGCATGGACCACGACAAAGAGGTGGGCATGGACCACGACAAAGAGGTGGGCATGGACCCTGTCAAAGAGGTGGGCATGGACCACGACAAAGAGGTGGGCATGGACCACGACAAAGAGGTGGGCATGGACCCTGACAAAGAGGTGGGCATGGACCCTGTCAAAGAGGTGGGCATGGACCACGACAAAGAGGTGGGCATGGACCCTGTCAAAGAGGTGGGCATGGGCCCTGACAAAGAGGTGGGCATGGGCCCTGACAAAGAGGTGGGCATGGACCACGACAAAGAGGTGGGCATGGGCCCCATCAAAGAGGTGGGCATGGACCACGACAAAGAGGTGGGCATGGACCACGACAAAGAGGTGGGCATAGGCCCTGACAAAGAGGTGGGCATAGACCACGACAAAGAGGTGGGCATAGACCACGACAAAGAGGTGGGCATAGACCACGACAAAGAGGTGGGCATAGGCCCTGACAAAGTGGTGGGCATAGACCACGACAAAGAGGTGGGCATAGACCACGACAAAGAGGTGGGCATAGGCCCTGACAAAGTGGTGGGCATAGACCACGACAAAGAGGTGGGCATAGGCCCTGACAAAGAGGTGGGCATAGACCACGACAAAGAGGTGGGCATAGACCACGACAAAGAGGTGGGCATAGACCACGACAAAGAGGTGGGCATAGGCCCTGACAAAGTGGTGGGCATAGACCACGACAAAGAGGTGGGCATAGGCCCTGACAAAGAGGTGGGCATAGACCACGACAAAGAGGTGGGCATGGACCACGACAAAGAGGTGGGCATGGACCACGACAAAGAGGTGGGCATGGACCACGACAAAGAGGTGGGCATGGACTACGACAAAGAGGTGGGCATGGACCACGACAAAGAGGTGGGCATAGGCCCTGACAAAGAGGTGGGCATGGACCACGACAAAGAGGTGGGCATAGGCCCTGACAAAGAGGTGGGCATGGACCACGACAAAGAGGTGGGCATGGACCCTGACAAAGAGGTGGGCATGGACCACGACAAAGAGGTGGGCATAGACCACGACAAAGAGGTGGGCATGGGCCCCATCAAAGAGGTGGACATCAGAGAGAGGGAGGCAGGGAACTGTCGGTTCTAATGAAGTCCGGGCCATCATCGGTGACCATGTGATAAACAGAGGCCTCAGCATGGCAGAGGCTGCCAGATTAGTTCACCACAATCTGAAAGATCAACTGTCAATTTGATCATGAGAAGATTTCACCAAGAAAACCAGTAAGTCTGCATGATGTGAATATTGTACAGAAAATTAATATTGTAATGCATGTAAATTCACAAAACAAAGCATGATCTATTGACAGTAGACTCTGTTCTACCCTCAGAAGACCCCATGGTGGTGGCCGTGTGCTGACCGACCAGCAGGAGTGGGCTGTGGTGGAAATGGTGAGGGCCAGGAATGACATACGTCTGTCTGAAAGAAAGCAGGACGTTGAGGAGAATGATGACACCTTTGCCAATGTGGCACCCATCAGCCTGCCAACACCTTTTGAAGAGGCACCAGATATCTATGAAACACATTTACCTGGTGCCTTTTGAGAGAAACAACGACCTGGTGAAACAATTGCAGGCTGAGTATGTTCAGTTACTGCACTATATACTGTATTACTGATACTATTAATGCACATGCTACTTCACAATATCATATTGGAACTACACTGTAAAAATAACTAACCAAAATATATGTTTAGAGGGTGATGGTACTTGATAATGCTGTGAAACATCATGAGTATATCTTTGTTGATGAAGCGATCTTCAACCTGGCCAGAACTTGGCGCCGTGGGTGGAACCTCATCGGTCAACGGGTGACTGTCCAATTGCCTGGACAACGTGGGGTGAAACATCTCTATGTGCGCAGCTATCTCTGAAGATGGTGTGGTAGGACGTAGGCCTACCATCATGGTGTGGTAGGACGTAGGCCATTACTTGGATCCTACAACTCCTCATTGTACTTCTCAATGTATTTCTCAATGAAATTGAGCAGGCCTGTCAAGTTGAGGGGTTAATGTCATTATGTGGAACAATGTCAGGTTCCACCCTGCAGAGGTGGTTCAGGCATGGTTTTGGACCCATCCCCAATTTGTGACCCTATACCTGCCCCTATACTCTCCTTTCCTATTGGAGATTTGTTTTCAGCATGGAGGTGGAAGGTGTACGATCGCCATCCCTATGAGCGTGACACCCTCCTTCTGGTCATGGATGAGGCATGCGTCGACATCAATGCAGACCAATGTCAAGCTTGGATTCACCAAGCCAAAATGTTTTTTCTACGGTGCATGAACAATGAGGACATTCACTGTGATGTGGATGAGAATGCATGGCCAAATGCTCAAGACAGGCTTGATGCAAATTAATTTGTGCTAAACGTTGTTTCATTTCATGTGTTTCATTTAATTTCTTACATTTGAATACAGACAGTACACCTATGTTTTTTTCTGCATGGAATGATTGTAGAGGATGTCTTCATTGATCACACATTTGATTACACATTGGATAAATATTACAGAATTATAGATCTTCTGTCAGTTTTGTTGGGTAATGTAAGTGTGTTGCCTAATGTGTAATCTAATGTACAGTATATACTTGTGTGCGTTAAAACGTCAGAGTGCCTCAACATACTTTGATTAGAATCGTACTGAACAGAATCGTTACACATGACTAATACACTGGCAAACATATGCTTGGCTCAGTATTCTGTGACTGGTCCTATATGCTGCCCAGTAATAACCGGAGAGAGAGCTAGGCGGTGGTCATTTAATCAAGATGTCCAGGAAATGAGAATCAAAGACAGAGGCTGCTGCTATTGCCTGGGAAGTGTCAGGGTGTGTGTGTGTTATTAGTGTATGTGTATGTGCCCTCTGCTCTCAGTGTAAATGAGATGTGAAACAGCAGATGCCCTATCATGGCTGAATAACTCATCACGGCTTGAAGTACCAGCCCCATAGTGCAGCTCCAGGAGATGAGGTGTGTGTGTGTGTTGTTGAAATCTTAATGAAATAGGCTCTCTGAAGGTCAGTGTAGAGCAGGGACTGCTTAGTGTGGGCTAATAGCGCATTAACGATACGCAGACCGCCCTGTCTCACTCACTCACACACACACACACACACACACACACACACACACACACACACACACACACACACACACACACACACACACACACACACACACACACACACACACACACACACACACACACACACACACACACACATAAAGACAAGTACACTCAAATAAACATGTAGACATAAGCACACACACACAGGCTGATAAAAGGTGACATTGCACATCCCCCTAACCCTCATTGTCCTTGGAACAAAAATATTATGAAACGTTTATGAGGTAGTTATGTTGCTCTCCAGCACAATAAAACAGTGGATTGGTAAAACGTTAAGGCTTTTGAACGTTCAACCACTAAAACAAAATAAATGAACAGGTTTAGTCAAGGTTAGCTCTGGATAAAAGGTGAAAAAACAAGTTTATAATACGTTTAAGTGATATTATCGAAGTGCATTTGAAAGCAGGAGTTGCTGGTACGGATGTGCAACGGTCACTATATTCTGTGCAGTGTTCAGCACAGTAACATCAGGGTCACATCCCAAATGGCACCTCGTTCCCTTTGTATTGCAATATGTTTGAATAGGGCACATAGAGCACTGGTCAAATATATAGGGAATAGGGTTCCATTTGGGATTTGTCCCAAAATACATTCAGTGTGAAGTTCAAGCAACATTAAGTGCAAAGTGAAGCATCATCCTCATATTTTATTCAGTGATATTATAGTCACACCATGTACTTCAGCCAGCACTCAAGAGGGTCACTGTGGGTCGAATGCTAACTTGAGATCCAAGCAGGTAACTCAGACTTCCAACAATCATTGATAGATTTGAACAAAAATATTTAAATAGAGGTGTGGATCTCAAGTGGATTCAGCTCTTAGTATATTCAATATTAAAATCCGCTCTTGGTATGTTCCCTATCAATCCTCTCTTAGTATGTTCCTATCTAATCGTCTTTTAGTATGTTCCCTATCTCATCAGCTATTAATATGCTCCCTATCTAATCAGCTCTTTGTTTGCACCGTATCTAATCCTCTCTTAGTATGTTCCTATCTATTCGTCTTTTAGTATGTTATGTCCCATATCTAATCACCTATTAGTATGCTCCCTATCTAATCAGCTCCAAGTATGTTCCCTATCTAACCATTTATTAGCATGCTCCCAATGTAATCCTCTCCTAGTATGTTCCATATCTTATCCTCTCGTAGTATGTCCCATATCTAATCCTCTCTTAGCATGTTCCCGATCTAATCCTTTCTTAATACGTTCCCTATCTATTCACATCTTAGTATGTTCCCTTTCTAAACAGCTCTTAGTATGTTCCCTATCTAATTTACATTTACATTTACATTTAAGTCATTTAGCAGACGCTCTTATCCAGAGCGACTTACATAAAAGGTGCCAGGTAGTGGGTATACTAACTACTAACCTTACCTTAAGGTGTCAGGTGGGGGGTATACTAACTACTAACCTTACCTTAAGGTGTCAGGTAGGGGGTATACTAACTACTAACCTTACCTTAAGGTGCCAGGTAGGGGGTATACTAACTACTAACCTTACCTTAAGGTGTCAGGTAGGGGGTATACTAACTACTAACCTTACCTTAAGGTGCCAGGTAGGGGGTATACTAACTACTAACCTTACCTTAAGGTGTCAGGTAAGGGGTATACTAACTACTAACCTTACCTTAAGGTGTCAGGTAAGGGGTATACTAACTACTAACCTTACCTTAAGGTGTCAGGTAAGGGGTATACTAACTACTAACCTTACCTTAAGGGGCCAGGTAGGGGGTATACTAACTACTAACCTTACCTTAAGGTGTCAGGTAGGGGGTATACTAACTACTAACCTTACCTTAAGGTGTCAGGTAAGGGGTATACTAACTACTAACCTTACCTTAAGGGGCCAGGTAGGGGGTATACTAACTACTAACCTTACCTTAAGGTGTCAGTTAGGGGGTATACTAACTACTAACCTTACCTTAAGGGGTCAGGTAGGGGGTATACTAACTACTAACCGTACCTTAAGGGGTCAGGTAGGGGGTATACTAACTATTAATCTTACCTTAAGGTGTCAGGTAGGGGGTATACTAACTACTAACCTTACCTTAAGGTGTCAGGTAAGGGGTATACTAACTACTAACCTTACCTTAAGGTGTCAGGTAAGGGGTATACTAACTACTAACCTTACCTTAAGGTGTCAGGTAAGGGGTATACTAACTACCAACCTTACCTTAAGGTGTCAGGTAGGGGGTATACTAACTACTAACCTTACCACAAAATACCACACTAGGTGCCAACAAACACACTCACGCATTATTGTAAAGATGCTAGATTCTTTATTACAATGCCATTTCACAGTTGAACCACTAGGGGTCGTAATGAGCTGAGCTCAGTGAGCAGGGAGTAGTGAGTGGTGTGGGAGTGGGTTGGGGGGGGGGGTGTAGGGGTTGAGGTGTGGGGCAGTTAACCCTCGTTTCCCACTAACGCTGTAGGGTCGGGCTCTTACCTTGAAAGTGGACATGTCGGGGTCCCTGTTATACCTGTCTATGGTGTGGAACTTGGTGGTGGAGTGGTTGAGCTCAGGGTACAGCTCAGAGTGTCTTTTGCGAGTGTGCATCACTTTCTGGAAGGGAGAGGAAGGTACAACAAAAATGAGGAGAATAAGAAAAGAAAAGCTAAAGAGGCAAGGACTGAGAGGGACTGAAAGAGATGCCAGCCGCAGTGAGGGGGAAGAGGGGGACGGATAGATGGATAGATAGCTGAGTCCTCTCATCTTCTCTCTAACATCTCTCTGTTCTCTACTAGGCTTTGATGCTGCCTGTGATGTAACATGTCTATGAGTTTGCTCTGAATGGATATGAGAGCCAAACAGGCTGCATTAATGTTAGCGTTAGCTAGTTAGCAAGTTAGCATTAGCTAGTTAGCAAGTTAGCATTAGTTAGTTAGCAAGTTAGCATTAGTTAGTTAGCAATTAGCCAGCAGTGAAGTGGCTCTGAATAAAATTGTCCTGTAAGTACAGCTGGAGGATCAGCTTACTCTCCCCAAATCCTAACCCTCACCATTTAGCTGTGACTCAACTGACCTTATAAGTCCCAGCATCGATAAGAGCAACTAGATCCTACAACAAGTGGAAGTGGAAGTCCCTGACAGGATAGAGACCTTGTTACAGCGACTCACTCTCTTCGCTAATGGCTAGCGCTTAAGCAGCGCGGTGGCGGCTAATCGACACAGCCGCTCTGAGGGTGTAGAGAGACACAGGGGCCAGACGGCGACACTCACAGACTCAGACACTCTGGCCAAGGCCGGCTGTGACCGCTGCCACCAATTACCACAGTCTGCACTCTCTTCTCTCCGTCTGTCAGTTCTCTCTCTCTCTCTGTGTCTCTGAGTCTGCCTTCATAAGTAACCTTACATCTACTTCCTTTATAGTCAATTCTCCCGCTCTCAAAAGCTCCCTCTTTCTTTCTGTCACTGTGTCTGTCGTTTTTTTCTTCCCGCTGTCTCTTCTTCTGTGTCATATCTGTCTGTCATCACTGCTATTTTCTCTCACATTCTTTACCTTGAACTCGCCACCTCAGATCTTTCTCCCTCAGACACACACTCGGTAAAGGGGTACACTGGCGTCCATTTTTGACATAGGAAGTCAGACATTTTGAGGGACATATCATGCAGCTTTGCAGACTACGGCCAGACAGGAAGGGTTATGAGCTCTGGCTAATAGTTGCCCTTAGGCAACATCATCCTACTCCAGGTTATTATATTGTAGCTAAGCGCTAGTGCTTGTTAGCCTGTTAGTTGTATAACAGTCCACACATACCTTAGTTCTACTATGGACAAGGCCTCCGCAGTGGAAAGCAAGTCTCCAGTCTTTACATGGTAAGGATAAGGGGGAAGGAAAGCCAATACTTGAATAGGGTTTAGCAAAGGGTTAAGTTGAGTTAATTGTTAGGGGGGGGGGGCTGTTTGAGACTGGAGATTTGCTAGATTCCCAGGGCTTGTTCATTACACGGAGCGATTATTGCACTCCAACACACAAACACACGTGATTACCCCCAAAACACACATCATACCAAACTTGTATAAACTCACCGTCTATCATTCATTCATCCACTCAAAGCGTTGGACTAAACCATTGTTTCTTCAACCAGGACCTGGCACCTCATTATGCATTTTCCATTGAGATCGAAATGACTGACTGATTCAGCTTGAAAAAAGTTCAATTAAATTATAGTTTTTTGTATACCTGCTGGTACATGTTCAATATATCAATCCTTTGGCCAATCAAGCTAAAATCAGTCAAAACCAAATCCATCCATCTACAGGGGGAGCCCTAGATCCTTGTTGTAGAAACAGACTACACTATGTATGGGTCACTGTACCAAGTTAAATTCAAGGGAGACACAGGCGCAAGGGGGCGGGGGGGGGGGGGGGGGGGGGTTAGCGATGCCATGGGCTCCTCTAAACGTCAGTCAAACCTGGCTGAAGCAGACAGAAGCAGAGACTAGCCGGGGGGAGGGTAGTAGGTGGGATCTTACCTCAAAGTCCAGCTCAGAGTACCGTACTCTTTTCCTCTGAGGGAGGAGGGGGGGGGGGGGGGTCGGGGGGAGAGAAGATATGATCAATGTCTGTAGATCCATGGACCCCCCCCCACTCATCATCAACACAAACGTGTGTATCAAAGTAGTAGTTTCCACTTGCAACATGCATGCTAACACAAAACACGTCATGTCACACGTGTCACACGTCATGTCGTGGCTCAAATGTAATTCAGTCGTTCTGATGGCGTAGTTGTTGAAACATGCAGCGAAACCTTGTGGGCTTCATTCCCACATGGGCAACATATTCCCAATAAACGTGTCGACTGTAAACTGCTTTGGATTAAATGGTACAATCAAATCTATAAAAAAAAAACATGTTATTAAAGTTCACCATAACTGTCACGCCTTGGCCTTAGTTATCTTTGTTTTCTTTATTATTTTTGTTAGGTCAGGGTGTGACATGGGGGATGTTTGTGTTTTTTGTCTAGTCTAGGGTGTGTGTATTGTCTAGGGGGTTTTGGTAGAGTTCATGGGGTTGTGTTCAGTGTAGGTGTTTATGTAAGTCTATGGTTGCCTGGATTGGTTCTCAATTAGAGACAGCTGTCTATCGTTGTCTCTGATTGAGAGTCATATTTAGGCAGCCATAGGCATTAGGTAGGTTGTGGGTAATTGTCTATGTTTTGACGTTAGTTGCTTGTGTCTGCACTTTCGTTTGATAGCGTCATGGTTGTTTTGTCTAGTTTGTATTAGTGTTCGTTTCTTCTTCTATTAAAAAGAAGATGTTTTTATATCACGCTGCAACTTGGTCCTCTCTTTCACCTAATGACGATCGTGACAATAACCAATAGCCTTCATTCTATTGAAGGTATGTCCAACATGTTATTAAAGTTCACCATAACCAATAGCCTTCATTCTATTGAAGGTATTTCCAACATGTTATTAAAGTTCACCATAACCAATAACCTTCATTCTATTGAAGGTATGTCCAACATATTATTAAAGTTCACCATAACCAAAAGCCTTCATTCTATTGAAGTTATGTCCAACATGTTATTAAAGTTCACCATAACCAATAGCCTTCATTCTATTGAAGGTATGTCCAACATGTTATTAAAGTTCACCATAACCAATAGCCTTCATTCTATTGAAGGTATGTCCAAGATGTTATTAAAGTTCACCATAACCAATAGCCTTCATTCTATTGAAGGTATTTCCAACATGATTGAGACAGTCATGTAATGTCCTTCAACTGTATTCCATGCTGTCTCCTGAGTCAGACCACTCAGTCACTCCTTAGCTTGGTGTGACCTAATGGACAGCTGTACTTAAGGTAAGGCTACTGCACACTTAGAGAATTGATGCATGTGGTCCAATTTACCAGCTAACTCTCTTGACTTTTTGTCTGTCCCTGACATTCTCTCTCTTGCTCAGAAACCCTTCACACCACTGAGAAGATTGGCCGTAGATTTAGCTGAAAGCCCTGGTCCTTCTTTTAATGTCTGGACATGCAGAGAAAGGCTACGGCAGCCAAGGCTTTTAAAGACAGACAGAAAGAAAGAAAGAAAGGAAGAAAGAAAGGAGGACCCAATGTTGTAGAGAACTGAGGGTGCATCTGAAATAGGCCCTGGTTAGCGCTGAACGTGGTTCCATTTTAGCCTGAGTGTGTTGATGCCAAATGAGTACAACAGACAAGCAATCACTCAGATCTCTCTCATTCAAACACTTTGTCACAGTCATCGCGTTGTGTGTGAAACCTCTTACCTTCAAACAAAGCGATCCCATGACATTTGAGGACATTTGACAATCCCCAGTACTATACAGTACACATGCACTATGCACTTGAATGAAGGCACACATACTTTCACAAAGATCCACCCTCCCACACACATGTCCTACGTGCAAGCATACTACTGTGACCCAATGTCAATGTTATTCGTTGGAACAAACTGTTGTCCTTACTGAGGAACACCCACCAATTCCACTTTACAGCATGACATTCACAGAGAAGTGAACCGACACTCATAGAAAAATGACCTGATTTCACATGTTGAAAATCCTGTGAAATCACATGAAAACATGTTTTTGAAACACTTCACATATGATCACGTTTTCACATGTGGTTTCATGTTATCACATGTTGCTTTACATGTTGTCACATGTTATCGCATTAACTTCACATAAGATCAAATGATCACATTAAAACGTGTTTTTGGAACACCGCAAATTCATGTGATTTTTCCATGAATCTCTCCTCTCCTCTCTCCTCTCCTTCCCTCATCACTCCTCTCCTCTCCTTCCCTCATCACTCTCTCCTCTCCTCATCACTCTCTCTTCTCCTCTCCTTCCCTCATCACTCTCTCTTCTCCTCTCCTTCCCTCATCACTCATCACTCTCTCTTCTCTCCTTCTGCCATCACTCTCTCCTCTCCTCTCCTTCCCTCATCACTCTCTCCTTCCCTCATCACTCTCTCCTCTCCTTCCTTCCCTCATCTCTCTACTCTCCTTCCCTCATCACTCTCTCCTTCCCTCATCACTCTCTCTTCTCCACTCCTTCCATCATCACTCTCTCCTCTACTCTCCTTCGCTCATCACTCTCTCTTCTACTTCCCTCATCACTCTCTATTCTCCTCTCCTTCACTCATCACTATCTCCTCTCTCCTCTCCTTCCCTCATCACTCCTCTCCGCTCCTTCACTCATCACTCTCTCCTCTTCTCACATTCCGTCATCACTCTCTCCTCTCCTTCCATCATCACTCCTCTCCGCTCCTTCCCTCATCACTCTCTCCTCTTCTCCTTCCCTCATCACTCTCTCCTCTCCTTCCCATCACTCTCTCCTCTCCTTCCCTCATCACTCTCTCCTCTCCTTCCCATCACTCTCTCCTCTCCTTCCCATCACTCTCCTCTCTCCTCATCACTCTCTCCTCTCCTTCCCATCACTCTCTCCTCTCCTTCCCTCATCAATCTCTCTTCTCCTCTCCTCTCCTTCCATCATCACTCTCTCCTCATCTATCCTTCGCTCATCACTCTCTCCTCTCCTTCCCTCATAACTCTCTCCTCTCCTTCCTTCCCTCATCACTTCTCTCCTCTCCTTCAATCACCACTCTCTCCTTCCCTCATCACTCTCTCTTCTCCTCTCCTTCCCTCATCACTCTCTTGTCTCCTTCAATCACCACTCATCACTCTCTCTTCTCCCCTCCTTCCCTCATCACTCTCTCCTCTCCTTCCCTCATCACTCTCCCCTTTCCTTCCCGCATCACTCTCTCCTCTCCTTCAATCACCACTCTCTCCTTCCCTCATCACTCTCTCTTCTCCTTCAATCACCACTCTCTCCTTCCCTCATCACTCTCTCTTCTCCTCTCCTTCCCTCATCACTCTCTCTTCTCCTCTCCTTCCCTCATCACTCTCTCTTCTCCTCTCCTTCCCTCATCACTCTCTCCTCTCCTTCCCTCATCACTCTCTCCTCTCCTTGGGGAGGACGGCTCTTAATAATGGCTGGAAGGGAGCAAATGGAAAGGCATCAAACACATAGAAACCATGTTTGATGTATTTGATACCATTCCACGAGCCCGTCCTCCCCAATTAAGGTGCAACCAGCCTCCTGTGGTGTAATCTGGGACACAGACAATACATCAAGCTAAGCACAGGGATACCTCTGACGTCTCTCAGAGGGATGTTTAAAGATATTCAGGATACCTCAGACGTCTCTCAGAGGGATGTTTAAAGATATTCAGGATACCTCAGACGTCTCTCAGAGGGATGTTTAAAGATATTCAGTAGTGGACTCAAAGTCTGAGTTCCAAATTACACCCTATTCCTTCTATAGTAGGCCTACCCTATGGGCCGTGGTCAAAAACACTGCAATAAATAGGGAACAGGGTGCCATTTGGGACGCAGCCATTCATCTGAGTGAGATGTTTTAAAGACTGGGCTGTAATGCATTTCATTCTATATGAAGCACACACACCTGTCCTTCAGCGTAAGTACTGGCCCCATTCCTTCATCAACCTTGTGAGTCAGCAGGATCCTGAGTGTGTGTGTGTGTGTGTGTGTGTGTGTGTGTGTGTGTGTGTGTGTGTGTGTGTGTGTGTGTGTGTGTGTGTGTGTGTGTGTGTAATTAAGGTGTGCACGCAGACACTCTCAAGGGGTACACCCTGTGGGCGGCAAGTAGTCTGGTGGGGAGGAGCGTTGGGCCAGTAACCGAACGGTTGGGATCGAATCCCTGAGCTGACAAGGTAAAAATCTGTCATTATGCCCCTGAACAAGGCAGTTAACTCACTGTTCCCCGGACGCCGTGGATGTCAATTAAGGCAGCCCTCTTGACATCACTGATTCAGAAGGGTGAGGTTAAATGCGTAAGACACATTTCAGTTGAAGGCATTCAGTTGTGCAACTGTCTAGGTATTCCCACTTCTCCTGTCTCTCTCACACCATCTGCTCAGCCTCCTTCTAGGCCGGAAGGGTGATTATAGACACAAAAGTGTGTGTGTGTGTGTGTGTGTGTGTTTACCCATCTGCATGAATGTAGACATCTTCATATCCCATAATGAGTAATAATCACTGAACAGCATTCCGTTCTCATGCTCACACACATAACAGACGAGAGCAGTGTTTCCCCAACTCAGTCCTGGGGACCCTAAGGGGTGTGTTTGGGTTTTTGCCCTAAACCTACACAGCTGATTCAAATGATCAAAGCTTATTGATTATTTGAATCAGCTGAGCAGTGTCTGGGAAAAGTCCCCAGGTCCAAGTTTGGGAAACCCTTGATTACTGGTTATATTGCCACTAGAACGAGCGCACGCACACATACACACATACACACACACGCAGACATGTACACACACAAGTACACACACATACACACAAGTACACACACATGTACACACACAGACACACAAGTACACACACATACACACACAGACACGTACACACACATACACACACGTACACACACGTACGCACACATACACACACGTACACACAAGTACACACAAATACACACGCACGGCTCACACACAGACTTCTGACAGACCTGGATCACAGTGGCATCCACAGATAAATCACCACTCAATACCCTGGTTTATTCTTTGTACCCATCTTCTTTCTCTGCTAATATCAACTCTGGGACATGACTATATAGGAAATCACTACGTTTCAACAATAAGCGCTTTCAGCCCTCTAATAACACACAGTGTATATTTGAGAAAGATTGGTGTGTGATCTTTCTGTCATGGGTTTTGGTTAACCTTGTATCTGGACAACGTGTGTGCATGGAGAGCGGAGTGCGTGTCTGTATCTGGACAACGTGTGTGCATGGAGAGCGGAGTGCGTGTCTGTATCTGGACAACGTGTGTGCATGGAGAGCGGAGTGCGTGTCTGTATCTGGACAACGTGTGTGCATGGAGAGCGGAGTGCGTGTTTGTATCTGGACAACGTGTGTGCATGGAGAGCGGAGTGCGTGTTTGTATCTGGACAACGTGTGTGCATGGAGAGCGGAGTGCGTGTTTGTATCTGGACAACGTGTGTGCATGGAGAGCGGAGTGCGTGTTTGTATCTGGACAACGTGTGTGCATGGAGAGCGGAGTGCGTGTTTGTATCTGGACAACGTGTGTGCATGGAGAGCGGAGTGCGTGTTTGTATCTGGACAACGTGTGTGCATGGAGAGCGGAGTGCGTGTCTGTATCTGGACAACGTGTGTGCATGGAGAGCGGAGTGCGTGTTTGTATCTGGACAACGTGTGTGCATGGAGAGCGGAGTGCGTGTTTGTATCTGGACAACGTGTGTGCATGGAGAGCGGAGTGCGTGTTTGTATCTGGACAACGTGTGTGCATGGAGAGCGGAGTGCGTGTTTGTATCTGGACAACGTGTGTGCATGGCGAGCGGAGTGCGTGTCTGTATCTGGACAACGTGTGTGCATGGAGAGCGGAGTGCGTGTTTGTATCTGGAAAACGTGTGTGCATGGAGAGCGGAGTGCGTGTCTGTATCTGGACAACGTGTGTGCATGGAGAGCGGAGTGCGTGTTTGTATCTGGACAACGTGTGTGCATGGAGAGCGGAGTGCGTGTTTGTATCTGGACAACGTGTGTGCATGGCGAGCGGAGTGCGTGTCTGTATCTGGACAACGTGTGTGCATGGAGAGCGGAGTGCGTGTCTGTATCTGGACACCGTGTGTGCATGGAGAGCGGAGTGCGTGTCTGTATCTGGACAACGTGTGTGCATGGAGAGCGGAGTGCGTGTTTGTATCTGGACAACGTGTGTGCATGGAGAGCGAAGTGCGTGTCTGTATCTGGACAACGTGTGTGCATGGAGAGCGGAGTGCGTGTCTGTATCTGGACAACGTGTGTGCATGGAGAGCGGAGTGTGTGTCTGTATCTGGACAACGTGTGTGCATGGAGAGCGGAGTGCGTGTCTGTATCTGGACAACATGTGTGCATGGAGAGCGGAGTGCGTGTTTGTATCTGGACAACGTGTGTGCATGGAGAGCGGAGTGCGTGTCTGTATCTGGACAACGTGTGTGCATGGAGAGCGGAGTGCGTGTTTGTATCTGGACAACGTGTGTGCATGGAGAGCGGAGTGCGTGTCTGTATCTGGACAACGTGTGTGCATGGAGAGCGGAGTGCGTGTTTGTATCTGGACAACGTGTGTGCATGGAGAGCGGAGTGCCTGTTTGTATCTGGCGCCCCTTCTCCTCCCATAATCCCTTCTGTTCCCTCCATCACCCCCTTTCAGCTAGCAGAGAGACTGATGCTAGCTGTCATACAACCTGGTTGAAAACACTCTCCTCCCGTCCCTCCATCACTCTCTCTTTACCTCCAGGGAGCCAGCGGAGAGGCTGGTGTTAGTGTTGGTGCTGCTCAGATTGCGTGGCAGGGTCCGGTTGCGCTCCACCGTGCCTCCCCCTCCTGTTAGAATCTGCCTCACCGACGGCCTCTGGCCCGGCTTCAGTGAGTGCCCGTACCCATGCATGTGGCCCCCATGCACGTGGCCCCCTGGAGCGTGCATGTGGCCCTGGGGACCTTGACTCCCATGCACGGGGAGCTCCTTGAGCGTCCCGTAAGAGCGGTTCATGTTCAGGCCGATGTTCATGTTGTGGTCGCCGGGGGAGATGAAGTCAGCTGGGTAGGCCTCGCTCTCCGCCGGGTGGAGGGTCATGGGCGATGGGGGCGGAGGGAACGGCGGGTCATCCACTGCGATGTTTAGCGGCTTGTCCTCGCCCCCCAGCCCCAGACCCAGACCTGGGGGCAGAGGGGGTTTTAAACTGACCGTCCTACGGGGTAACACCATATAGTCCCCCTCCCCTCCCCCACAAGGTCCATCCAGAGTGTTGGGAGGAGGGGGCGGTCGAGACCAGCCCATCCCGCTCTCAGTGCACAGGTAGACAGGCGCCGTGTTCCTGGGGTTCCCCTGGTGCATCTGCTGCTCCACGTTCACCTCCTTTTTCACAGGGGTGTCACTCAGCTCGTTCAGAACACCCAGCGGGGGCACCTGCGTGGTGAGACGGGGAAACTCATGTTAAGGAGCCATCACTAAATACACTACAGATATTATCACTGATATCACTAAATACACTCTTTGAAAAAAGGGTTCCAAAAGGGTTCTTCGCCTGTCTCCATAGCAGAACACTTTTGGGTTCCATGTAGAACCCTCTGTGGAAATAGTTTTTATATGGAAGCCAAAAGGGTTCTACTTGGAATCAAACAGGTTCTACCTGGAACCAAACAGGTTCTACCTGTAACCAAAAAGAGTTTCAAAGGGTTCTCCTATGGAGACAGACAAAGAACCCTTTTAGGTTCTAGATAGCATATTTTTATGAAAGAGTTTCTATCACTAAAGACAATATAGATTAGTTAGCGTTGATATCACTATAGATATGCTCTTTGCTGTATAGTGTTTTACTTCATTTCTGGTAAAAATAATTGTAAGATTAAGATCACTTTATTGGTCAATGTACAGGACCAATCGAAATTTGACACACCTTTAAAACCCAACCCCTCCCAAAGACAGACATACAGTGCCTTTGAAAAGTATTCAGACCCCTTGACTTTTTCCACATTTTGTTAAGTTACAGCTGTATTCTAAAATGGATAAAACAATATTTATATCCTCAGCAATCTACACAAAATAGCCCATAATGACAAAGCAAAAACAGGTTTTTAGAATATTTGCAAATGTATTACAAGTAAAAAAACAGAATTACCTAATTTACATGTTTTCAGACCCTTTGCTATGAGACTCAGTATTGAGCTCGGGTGTATCCTGTTTCCATTGATCATCCTTGAGATGTTTCTACAACTTGATTGGAGTCAACCTGTGGTAAATTCAATTGATTGGACATGATTTGGAAAGGCAACCACTTGTCTATTTAAGGTCCCACAGTTGACAGTGCATGCCAGAGAAAAAAACAAGTCATGAGGTCAAAGGAACTGTCCGTAGTGGTCCGAGACAGGATTGTGTTGAGGCACAGATGTGGGGATGGGTACCAAACATTTCTGCAGCATTGAAGGTCCCCAGGAACAGTGGTCTTCATCATTCTTAAATGGAAGAAGTTTGGAACCACCAAGACTCTTCCTAGAGTTGGCCGCCCGGGCAAACTAAGCAATCAGGGGAGACGTGCCTTGGTCAGGGAGGTGACCAAGAACCTGATCACTCTGAAAAATCTCCAGAGTTCCTCCGTGGAGATGGGAGAACCTTCCAGAAGGACAACAATCTCTGCAGCACTCCACCAATGAGGACTTTATGGTAGAGTGGCCAGACGGAAGCCACCTCTCTATAAATGGCACATGACAGCACGCTTGGAGTTTGCCAAAAGGCACCTAAAGACTCTCAGACTTTTAAGAAACAATATTCTCTGGTCTGATGCTCTTTGGCCTGAATGCCAAGCGTCATGTCTGGAGGAATCCTGGCACCATCCCTACGGTGTAGCATGGTGGTGGCAACATCATGCTGTTGGGATGTTTTTCAGCGACAGGGACTGGGAGACTAGTCAGGATAGAGGGAAAGATGAACAGAGCAAAGTGCAGAGAGATCCTTAAAACTTCTTTGGGATAGGGGGCAGTATTTTCACGTCCGGATGAAAAGCGTGCCCAAAGTAAACTGCCTGTCACTCAGGCCCAGAAGCTAGCGGCACGCCTTTCCCAAACAGGTTAATGAAAACCTGCTCCAGAGAGCGCAGGACCTCAGACTGGGACGCAGGACCTCAGACTGGGACGAAGGTTCACCTTCCAACAGGACAATGACCCTACGCACACAGCCAAGACAACGCAGGAGTGGATTCGGGACAAGTCTCTGAATGTCCTTGAGTGGCCCAGCGAGAACCCAGACTAGAGCCCAATCGAACATCTTTGGAGAGACCTGAAAAATAGCTGTGAAGCAATGCTCCCCATGCAACCTGACAGAGCTTGAGATGATCTGCAGAGAAGAATGGGATAAATTCCCCAAATACAGGTGTGCCAAGCTTGTAGTGTCATACCCAAGAAGACACGAGGCTGTAATCGCTGCCAAAGGTGCTTCAGCAAAGTACTGACTAAAGGGTCTGAATACTTATGTAAATGTGTTTATTTCAGTTTTGTATTTTCTGTAAATTTGTAAAATGTCCTAAAAACCTGTTTTCGCTTTGTCATTATGGGGTGTTGTGTGTAGATTGATGAAGAAAACAAAACAATGTAATCCATTTTAGAATAAGGCCGTAACGTAACAATGTGGAAAAAGTCAAGGTGTCAAAATACTTTCCGAATGCTCTGTATATATATAAAGGTTTTGGAGTGGTGTGGGGGGCTGCCATACTCGGCGGGGGTTGTTGTGGGGGTTAAGTGCCTTGCTCAAGGGAACAACAGCAGTCAATGGTATCTAGGATTTCATACCAGCAACCCTCTTGTTGCCAGCTCACATCCCGACAGATTTTTCCCATTGGACCCGGGATTCGAACTGGCAACCCTCTGAGTTGACTCTCTAACCGCTACTCTACCTGCCGCCCCTAATGTCCCAACATGCCTGAGAGGGAGGGTCTATGCAAATGTGTTGCACACTGATAGGCTTAAATTAAACTACATTTGATTGTGTGAGTAGATTTGTTTTGCATTTAATCCCATTGCCCATCTGCCCATTTATCCATCCATCCATCTATCCAATCGGTCCCTCACCTGGACGAGTAGGTTGGGAGGGGGGATGTTTCCAGGGAGGGAGCTGAAGTTGACCCCTAGGCCCCCCTCCTGGTGGGCCGCCAGCTTGGGGTCATCCCCTTCATCAAGGGAGATACGGGAGAGGGTACCGGTGATGGTTGCTGGGTTACAGGTGTTAACTTCCTTGAAGATGACTGGAGGGGGAGAGTGAGAGGAGAGAGGGGGAGGGGAGAGAGGGGAAAGGAGGTGGGGATAAAGAGCAGAATAGAGATGGAGAACAGAATAGAGGAAGGGAGCAGAATAGAGATAGAGAGCAGGATAGAGATAGAGAGCAGGATAGAGATAGAGAGCAGAATAGAGATAGAGAGCAGGATAGACATAGAGAGCAGGATAGAGATAGAAACAGAATAGATAGTGAGACAGAGAGCAGAATAGAGATAGCGAGCAGAATATAGATAGAGAGCAGGATAGACATAGAGAGCAGGATAGAGATAGAAACAGAATAGATAGTGAGACAGAGAGCAGAATAGAGATAGAGAGCAGGATAGAGATGGAGAGCAGGATGAGATATAGAGCAGAATAGAGATAGAGAGCAGAATAGAGATAGAGAACAGAATAGAGATAGAGATACAGAATAGAGATAGAGAGCAGAATATAGATAGAGAGCAGGATAGAGATAGAGCGCAGAATAGAGATAGAGATACAGAGCAGAATAGAGATAGAGATAGAGAGCACGATAAAGATAGAGAGCAGGACAGACATAGAGAGCAGGATATAGATAGAGATCAGAATTTAGAGATAGAGAGCAGAATTTAGAGATAGCAGGATAGAGATTTAGAGCAGAATAGAGATAGAGATACAGAGCAGAATAGAGATAGAGAGCAGAATAGAGATAGAGAGCAGAATAGATATAGAGAATAGAATAGTGATAGAGAGCAGAAAAGAGGAAGGGAGCAGAATAGATAGAGAACAGAATAGAGATAGATAGCAGAATAGAGATAGAGAGCAGAATTTAGAGAGAGCAGGATAGAGATAGAGAGCAGAATAGAGATAGAGAGCAGAATAGATAGTGAAATAGAGAGCAGAACAGAGAGAGAGAGCAGGATAGAGATAGAGAACAGGATAGAAATATAGAGCAGAATAGAGATAGAGCAGGATGAGATATAGAGCATAATAGATATAGAGCAGAATAGAGATAGAAAACAGGATAGAGATAGAGAGCAGAATAGATATAAAGCAGAACAGAGATAGAGCAGAATATACATAGAGAGCGGGATAGATAGAGAGCAGAATAGAATTAGGGATAGAGCAGGATGGAGAAATAGAGCAGAATAGAGATAGAGAGCAGGATCGATAGAGAGCAGAATAGAGATAGAGTGCAGGACAGAGATAGAGAACAGAATAGTGATAGAGAGAAGAATAGATATAGAGCAAGATAGAGATATAGAGCAGGATATAGAGCAGGATAGAGATACAGAGCAGAATGGAGATAGAGAGCAGAATATAGATAGAGAGCAGGATAGAGACAGAGCGCCGAATAGAGATTAAGAGCAGAATAGAGATAGATAGAGAGCAGAATATAGATAGAGATAGAGAGCAGAATATAGACAGAGATCACGATAGAGATAGAGAACAGAATAGATATAGAGAATATCATAGTGATAGAGAGCAGAAAAGAGGAAGGGAGCAGAATAGATAGAGAACAGAATAGAGATAGAGAGCAGATTAGAGATAGAGAGCAGAATTTAGAGAGAGCCGGATAGAGATAGAGAGCAGAATAGAGATAGAGATACAGAGCAGAATAGAGATAGAGAACAGAATAGATAGTGAGATAGAGAGCAGGATAGAGATAGAGAGCAGGATAGAGATAGAGAGCAGAAGAGAGATAGAGAGCAGGATAGATAGAAAGCAGAATAGAGATAGAGTGCATGACATAGATATAGAGCAGAATAGAGATAGAGAGAATAATAGATTTGGAGCAAGATCGAGATATAGATCAGGATATAGAGCAGGATAGAGATACAGAGCAGAATAGAGATAGTGAACAGGATAGAGATAGAGAGCAGAATAGAGATAAAGAGCAGGATAGAGAGCAGAATAGAGATAGAGAGCAGGATAGATATAGAGAGCAGAATAGAGATAGAGATACAGAGCAAGATAGAGATATAGAGCAGAATAGATAGTGAGATATAGAGCAGGATAGAGATAGAGAGCAGAATTTAGAGATAAAGAGCAGAATAGAGATAGAGAGCGGAATAGATAGTGAGATAGAGAGCAGGATAGAGATACAGAGCAGAATAGAGATAGAGAACAGGATAGAGATAGAGAGCAGAATAAATAGTAAGATAGAGAACAGAATAGAGATAGAGAGCAGGATAGAGATAGAGAGCAGGATAGATAGTGAGACAGAGAGCAGAATAGAGATAGAGATAAAGAGCAGAATAGAGATAGAGATACAGAACAGAAATAGAGATAGCGATAGAGAACAGGATAGAGATAGAGAGCAGAATAGAGATAGAGAGCAGGATAGAGATAGAGATAAAGAGCAGAATAGAGATAGAGATACAGAACAGAAATAGAGATAGAGAACAGGATAGAGATAGAGAGCAGAATAGAGATAGAGAGCAGGATGAGATATAGAGAACATGATAGAGATAGAGAACAGAATAGATATAGAGAGCAGGATAAATATAGAGAGCAGAACAGATAGTGAGATAGAGAGCAGAATAGATAGTGAGATAGAGAGCAGGATAGAGATAGAGATAGAGAGCAGAATAGAGATACAGAACAGAAATAGAGATAGAGAGCAGGATAGAGATAGAGATAGAGAATAGGATAGAGATAGAGATAGAGAATAGGATAGAGATAGAGAACATGATAGAGATATAGAGCAGAATAGAGATAGAGAGCAGGATAGCGATAGAGATAGAGAATAGGATAGAGATAGAGAACATGATAGAGATATAGAGCAGAATAGAGATAGAGCAGAATAGAGATAGAGAGCCGGATAGAGATAGAGAGCAGAACAGAGATAGAAACAGAATAGATAGTGAGACAGAGAGCAGGATAGAGATAGAGAGCAGGATAGAGATAGAGATCAGAATAGATATAGGGCAGGATAGAGATAGAGAGCAGAACAGAGATAGAGAGCAGAATAGATATATATAAGGATAGAGATAGAGAGCAGAATAGAGATATAGCAGGATGGAGATAGAGAGCAGGATAGAGAGAGTGCAGGATAGAGATAGAGAGAAAGATAGAGATAATGAGAAAGATAGAGATAGAGAGCATGATAAAGGGATGTGAAGAAGAGGTTGAGGCATATATAATGAACTTACAATACAGTACATAAAAAAAATTGTTAAAATAGGTAAGATGGTATGAAAATAGTATGAACAGACAGAGAGAGAGAGAGAGAGAGAGAGAGAGAGAGAGAGAGAGAGAGAGAGAGAGAGAGAGAGAGAGAGAGAGAGCGAGAGAGAGGAGAGAAAGAGAGAGAGAGAGAAGGAGAGAGAGAGAGAGAAGGAGAGAGAGAGAGGCATATATGCATTGAGCCTCCTGACATGGTTTTAAATAATAGACATCTGTGGAATTAATAAAATTGAAAAAACAGCAACAAAACATTACAAAAAGCAGAACCATTCATCATATATGCAGACAACCCTTGAAATATACTGGAATGAAGACAGAAAACTCTCTCTAGACTCCCGGTCCTGTGGTAGGGGTGACTCAGCAGAGGTGAGCTTTGTTCCTGACACTGTGGCCCTCAGCTATTCTCGCACAGTATATACTGTAGATAGAGGCGGTCTGTCTATTTGATAAGATGTATGAGAGAGTATCTCTGTCCCACATGACACCCTATTCCTTGTTTAGTGCACTACTATGGACCAGGGCCCATAGGGCTCAGGTCAATAGTAGAGCCATTTGGGACACAGTCAGTGACATTGTGTAAAATGCAGTTGGCTCCAAATGAAATGGACCTGGATAACCCCCTGCTGCTGCCTTCAATTCCATCACATGGCCACTATGGGAACTCATTATTCCCTGTCTAGTTTTGACAGATTGCTTTATATTGTGTGTGTGTGTGTGTGTGTGTGTGTGTGTGTGTGTGTGTGTGTGTGTGTGTGTGTGTGTGTGTGTGTGTGTGTGTGTGTGTGTGTGTGTGTGTGTGTGGGTGTGTGTGTGTGTGTGTGTGTGTGTGTGTGTGTGTGTGTGTGTGTGTGTGTGTGTGTGTGTCCTGAGACCAACAGCAAGGTAGGATGAGATTTTATGTCTTATACTGAGACCAGAATATGAAACTAATCTTGGCTTAGAGAATGTTTTGGTTGTCCTTTTCATTTTCATACTTTTAGTTGAGTGAACAAACAAAGGAATGAAGACACTTCTAAAATACCCAACTACAATATATGACTAACTGGTAAGAGTCAACATCAAGGCCAAATATCAGATGACATCTTGTTCCTGTATAGTGCACTTGTTTGTTTTGGTCGTCTAATCAAAGTAGTGCACTTGTTTGTTTTGGTCGTCTGATCAAAGTAGTGCACTTGTTTGTTTTGGTCGTCTGATCAAAGTAGTGCACTTGTTTGTTTTGGTCGTCTAATCAAAGTAGTGCACTTGTTTGTTTTGGTCGTCTAATCAAAGTAGTGCACTTGTTTGTTTTGGTCGTCTGATCAAAGTAGTGCACTTGTTTGTTTTGGTCGTCTAATCAAAGTGGTGCACTTGTTTGTTTTGGTCGTCTAATCAAAGTAGTGCACTTGCGAGTAGGGTGTAATTTGAGGCGTAGCCTTAGTCATTGTAATAGACAGACATACAAGGTCAGAATAACATGGCCTACTGTTTATAGTCAGAACAACAGTTCAACTAGACAAGGGATGGGCAACTCCAGTCCTCGGGCCTGATTGGTGCCCCAGCTAACACACCTGCCTCCAATAATCAGATAATCATGATCTTCAGTTTAGAATTGAATTTGATTAATCAGCTGTGTTTGCTAGGGATGGAGACAAAGTGTGAGACCAATCAGGCCCTCGAGGACTGGAGTTGCCCACCCCTGGACTAGAGAAGCATATTTAAGCCTGCATGCATATTAATAACACATTCATGCTAACCTGGTCACCAAATCAGGTTTATACCGGTCAGATTGAATAGGGTCACGCAATGGGCCCTATTCAATCAATCGAGTAAATGCTTTTGATTGAATGCAGTCCGAAGTCATACCACCATGAGTCTCACCTCACAGTCATACAGTCATGCTGAATTACATGCACACAGCGTCAGAGTTTAAAGTGGTCACTGCTGGGCCACAATTAACGTAGGACAATCTGCAAGTACATCTGTAAGTAGCTCAAAGTTTCATACAGTTTCTGTGTATTGATGTTAATGAGAGATAAAACAAGGAGAATCAAGACACTTTTCGTGTTATTACATTATATTATTACAATAGTGTGTTCAATAGAACTAAATCAGAGAACAATCTTGGCATAGCCTTCGTCAGGGAGTACAATAATCCGTTGTTCTATTGAACAGGGCCTTTAGTCAGAGACAACGTTAATACATCTACAAAGACATAGTGCTGCATCCCTGCAGCATTTCACCTCCTTCTTTGTTCAAAAGATTTGCATGAAAGTTTGAGTCAGGAGTTTGATGTAGATCTCAAATTAGGGTTGGGCCATTAGTGATTGACTGTGTTATGAGGGTCAGGTTGGTGCCAGACTTACATGGGTGTCCTCTCTCTGCAAGGGTGGAGGGGGAAAGTAACCATGACTGGGTGTTAATTTACGTCCACAGTGTTACACACATCACCCACACACACACACACATAAACACACACAGAAACATGCACGGGCACACAGACGCACGCACGCACACACAGACACATACACACACATCTAAATTCCAGTGATGGGGAACATTGCGGCTCTGAACCGACTCAAGGGCTACCGAGCTCAGCCAATAACAGATTCATTCCTTCAAGTCGGAGAGATCCCATTGGATGAAATCAGTGTGAGTGACAGGGCAAAATAGTACCGCTCATGATTGAATTCCGAGACTCTATTGTTCCCATCACTGCATTTACATTCAGACAAGCAAAGCCTTAGCTACAGCGTAGTGCTCCCCATGGGCACATTGACAGCATGTTAGACTGATACAAAAGAGTGTGATAGAGAGAGAGAGAGTGAGAGAGAGAGCGAAAGGGACGAGATAAGGAGATAGAGAGAGATGGAAAGTGAGCGACAGAGGGAGAGAGAGAAGGGGGAGAGAGAGAGAGAAAGAGGTAGAAGGGGGGGAGAGAGAGGGGAGCAAGAGAGGGAGAGAAAGAGAGAGAGAGAAGGGGTGAGAGAGATAGAGAGACAGAGAGAGATGGAGAGTGAGAGAGAGAGGGAGAGAGAAAGAAAGAGAGAGAGAGAGAGAGTGAGAGAGAGAGAGAGAGAGAGTGAGAGAGAAAGAGAGCGAAAGAGATGGAGAGAGAGAGAGAGCGAGAGAGAGAGAGGGACTGAAAGAGAGAGAGAGAGCTGGAGAGTGAGAGAGAGAGATAGAGAGTGAGAGAGAGAAAGAGAGAGAGAGAGAGAGTGAGAGAGAGAGAGAGAGAGCGAGAGAGAGAGATGGAGAGAGAGAGAGCGAGAGAGATGGAGAGAGAGAGAGAGCGAGAGTGAGAGAGAGATATAGAGAGTGAGAGAGAGAAAGAGAGAGAGAGATCCTACCTGTTTGACATGCCAGGTCCACATCTTTTTCAAAGTCCGACTGGCAGAGCGCATGGGGAAGAAGAGAGACAGTTACACAGCAGTGTGTGTGTGTGTGTGTGTGTGTGTGTGTGTGTGTGTGTGTGTGTGTGTGTGTGTGTGTGTGTGTGTGTGTGTGTGTGTGTGTGTGTGTGTGTAATAGTTATAGTATGGTTTTGGGGCAACATTGGGAAACAGAATTATACAGTCTAATATTCTATTCCAACTAACACAACATCAAGAGACAGCGATTCATTTCCATTGCATATTGATGCCAGAAAGCCATATTGAAGCCTGACAGCCCTAGCAAACAGGGGAAGACCCTCACAGATGAAACATAAATGACTGAAGATGAGAGGAGAAGTGCTTTTGAAAGATGAAAATAACATCACACCAATACACAGTTAGAATACACCTTTCTAATGTGCTACAGATGAGGATTTAGAAACAGATGTTAGACTACACCTTTCTAATGGTGCTACAGATGAGGATTTAGAGACAGAGATGTTAGACTACACCTTTCTAATGGTGCTACAGATGAGGATTTAGAGACAGAGATGTTAGACTACACCTTTCTAATGTGCTACAGATGAGGATTTAGAGACATAGATGTTAGACTACACCTTTCTAATGTGCTACAGATGAGGATTTAGAGACAGAGATGTTAGACTAAACCTTTCTAATGTGCTACAGATGAGGATTTAGAGACATATATGTTAGACTACACCTTTCTAATGGTGCTACAGATGATTTAGAGACAGAGATGTTAGACTACACCTTTCTAATGGTGCTACAGATGATTTAGAGACAAAGATGTTAGACTACATCTTTCTAATGGTGCTATAGATGATTTAGAGACAGAGATGTTAGACTACATCTTTCTAATGGTGCTACAGATGAGGATTTAGAGACAGAGATGTTAGACTACACCTTTCTAATGTGCTACAGGATATTTGTTGTTGTTAATGTAACCTTTATTTAACTGGCAAGTCAGTTAAGAACAAATTCTTATTTACGATGACGGCCTACCCCGGCCAAACCCAGAAGACGCTAGACCAATAACACCAGCTTTACCTTTCTGTCTCCAAACCTAACACCACCTCTACCTAACACCAGCTCTACCTTTCTGTCTCCAAACCTAACACCAGCTCTACCTTTCTGTCTCCAAACCTAACACCAGCTCCACCTAACACCAGCTCTACCTAACACCACCTCTACCTTTCTGTCTCCAAACCTAACACCAGCTCTACCTTTCTGTCTCCAAACCTAAAACCAGCTCCACCTTTCTCTCTTTAAACCTAAAACCAGCTCTACCTAACACCAGCTCTACCTAACACCAGCTCTACCTTTCTGTCTCCAAACCTAAAACCAGCTCCACCTTTCTCTCTTTAAACCTAAAACCAGCTCTACCTAACACCAGCTCTACCTAACACCAGCTCTACCTTTCTGTCTCCAAACCTAAAACCAGCTCTACCTTTCTCTCTTTAAACCTAAAACCAGCTCTACCTAACACCAGCTCTACCTAACACCACCTCTACCTTTCTGTCTCCAAACCTAAAACCAGCTCTACCTTTCTGTCTCCAAACCGAACACCAGCTCTACCTAACACCACCTCTACCTTTCTGTCTCCAAACCTAAAACCAGCTCTACCTTTCTGTCTCCAAACCTAACACCACCTCTACCTTTCTGTCTCCAAACCTAACACCACCTCTACCTTTCTGTCTCCAAACCTAACACCACCTCTACCTACTATAATGCCTCCTGGTCTTGTTTCCCTCAGCTTGTCTTTTGTAACCTTCAAGAGAGAATTTATCCTCAACTTTGATTGGTTGGAACAAATGACTTTGTAAAAGAACCAACACAAACAGCACCACACAAACAGTACCACACAAACAGCACCACATAAACAGCACCACACAAACTTTACCATACAAACAGCACCACACAAACAGCACCACACAAACAACATCACACAAACAGCACCACACAAACAGCACCACAAAACAGCACCACGCAAACAGCACCACACAAACAGCACCACACAAACAGCACCACACAAACAGCACCACACAAACAGCACCACACAAACAGCACCACACAAACAGCACCACACAAACGGATTGCTTGGATTCAATGAGGGACAGTTCCAGTGTTCCATTCCAAAATGGCCTCCCTGCAAACCTCTCAAACTTGAATGTGAAATGAACGTTGCACCACATTGCCATGCAGACCCAGGCCTCTCCACTCTCTCTTCTCCTCTCTCCCCACAGCAACAATCCGCCTAGCGTCCTCCACGGAACCCATTCACAAAAGCCTTTGTTTGGATATTAAAGTATAGAGCATTTTGGGCACGACAGAGAAGGAGGGAGGGAGGAAGGGAGGGAGGGAGAGAGAGAGAAGAAGAGGGAGTAAGAGAGAGATGTGGACCCCAGGAAGAGTAGCTGTTGCTTTTGTAACAGCTAATGGGGATCCTAACAAAATACCCCAAAAATACCAAGACATGGAACGAGATGGAGGGAGGGGAAAGGCAGAGAGAAGGGGAGAGTTAAAGAGAAAGAGAGAGAAAGAAAGATAGATAAATAGAGGGACAGAAAGAGAAAGAGAACATTTGAAAGGGAAAGAGAGAGGAAGAGAATGAATACAGGTCTCAGAGGAGAGGAAAGCTCTTAGTACGCAAATCACACAGCTGCACAAATGGCTCTCGCCTAAACGGACAAATGAGGATTTAGACTCTCATCTCACCTCTCTCGCTCTCTGTCTCTCCCTGTCTCCCTCTGTCTCTCTCTCTCGCCCCATCTCTCTCTTTCTCTCTCGCTCTCTCCATATCTATATCTCCCTCATCTTAGCATGTGTGTACGCACACCCACACACGTACACACAGGCTGAGTATAGAAAGTAAGTCAGGTTAACCGTCAGCATCATTACAAACTACTGTTTGTCCAGACGTTTTTGAGGAGGGCATTCACATTAGCCCTGTGTTCAGCTAACACTGGAAACCACTTAAGCACAAGATAACCCAAAATACTTCCGGCTGAATTATCATTGGAAAAGATGCAAGAACAAAACAACATTTGGGTCCCAAAACTTAATCTAAAAACACATCTATATAGATCTAAAAACACATCTATATAGATCTAAAAACACATCTATATAGATCTAAAAACACATCTATATAGATCTAAAAACACATCTATATAGATCTAAAAACACATCTATATAGATCTAAAAACACATCTATATAGACATAAAAACACATCTATATAGATATAAAAACACATCTATATAGATATAAAAACACATCTATATAGATCTAAAAACACATCTATATAGATATAAAAACACATCTATATAGATCTAAAAACACCAGCATAAAACAACTTTGACTGGTAGCAGCTAAAACTATAAAAACTTGCTGGCACTAATCTACTTTGCAGCTCGGTGGTTTCCAAACTCTCCCCCCAACGGACCATAATAAAACATGATTTGTTATGTTTTGCAGGCTAATACCATTTATATTAAATAAATGGAAAGACATTTCCTGTACCACAAGGGGGTATATCCACAGTTTGGGAACCATTGCTGGAAACTTTTGTGGAAAATGTACTTTTCTACCACATAATAACTTTACTACACTGCTACGTATATTGGCTACTTGAGGACACAGCAGCTATCTACTGTGGTTGACGTACTGATTTGCTGTTGGGGTACTTGTGGTTGTGGGCGTGGTTGTGGGCGTGGTTATAGGCGTGGTTGAGGGCGTAGTTCATGTGTTCATGGTTCATGTGGTCGTTGTGAGGCAGGCTGTGGTAACAGCCTTGTTGGCAGCTGCGTTGGAAGCCCTGGTGAGGGTGGCATAATGGCGGGTATGGTGACTGTTGGTGGCATGACGATGATGGGCAGAGAGAAGCTCCAGTGCTAACAGTGCCAGTGCCAGCAGTGCCAGCAGTGCCAGCGCCGTAGCGCAGAGAGCCACACTGCTGCCCGCAGTAGGACACGTTCTGACACTTCTGATGCTGGGATGAAGAAGAGATGTGAGAAGAGGAGAGATGAGAGAGGGGAAGTGGAGGAGAGGACAATAGAGGGGAGAATGGGAAGGACCAAGCCAGTCCAAACTAACTACCAGAATGGTTAAATTGTGGTTAATTAAACATGTACTCTAGTCTGAAGACTGGTTACTCTCAAGATGTCCTATCTTCTCAAGATGTCCTCCTATCCCCTCAAAATGTGTTCCTATCCTCTCAAGATATCCTTTCTTCTCAATATGTCCTCCTATCTTCTCAGTGTCCTCCTATCATCTCAATATGTCCTCATATCTTCTCAGTGTCCTCCTATCATCTCAATATGTCCTCCTATCTTCTCAGTGTCCTCCTATCATCTCAATATGTCCTCCTATCTTCTCAGTGTCCTCCTATCATCTCAATATGTCCTCCTATCTTCTCAGTGTCCTCCTATCATCTCAATATGTCCTCATATCTTCTCAGTGTCCTCCTATCATCTCAATATGTCCTCCTATCTTCTCAGTGTCCTCCTATCATCTCAATATGTCATCCTATCTTCTCAGTGTCCTCCTATCATCTCAATATGTCCTCCTATCTTCTCAGTGTCCTCCTATCATCTCAATATGTCCTCCTATCTTCTCAGTGTCCTCCTATCATCTCAATATGTCATCCTATCTTCTCAAGATGTCCTCCTATCCTCTCTAGTGAGTTTATGGTAACACTTTTCACAAGGCCTACTTAATACTTGTATGGCTGTTATGTCATACACTACCAAAAGTATGTGGACACCTGCTCGTCGAACATCTAATTCCAAAATCATGAGCATTAATATGGAGTTGGTCCCCCATTTGCTGCTACAACAGCCTCCACTCTTCTGGGAAGGCTTTCAACTAGATATTGGAACATCGCTGCAGGGACTTGCTTCTATTCGGCCACAAGAGCATTAGTGAGGTCGGGCACTGATGTTGGGTGATTAGGACTGGCTCGCAGTAGGCATTCTAATTATTCCAAAAGGTGATATATGGGGTTTAGATCATGGCTCTGTGCAGGCCAGTCAAGTTCTTCCACTCAGATCTCAACAAACTATTTATATATGGATCTCGCTTTGTGCACGGTGTATTGTCATGCTGAAACAGGAAAGGGCCTTCCCCAAACTGTTGCCACAAAGTTGGACGCACAGAATCGTCTAGAATGTCATTGTATGCTGTAGTGTTAAGATTTCCCTTCATTGGAACTAAAATATAGCCCCAGACTATTATTCCTCCACCACCAAACTTTGCAGTTGGTAGAATGCATTAGGGCAGGTAGTGTTCTCCTGGCATCTGCCGATCCCAGATTCATGCGTCGAACTTCCAGATGGTGAAGCGTGATTCATCATTCCAGAGAAGGCGTTTCCACTGCTCCAGAGTCCAATGGCGGTGAGCTTCACATTACTCCAGTCAACGCTTTGCATTGCACATGGTGATCTTAGGCTTGTGTGTGTCTGCTTGGCCATGGAAACCCATTTCATGAAGCTCCTGATGAACAGTTCTTGTGCTGACGTTGATTCCAGAGGCAGTTTGGAATTCGGTAGTGAGTGTTGCAACCGAGGACAGACACTTTTCACATGCTAAGCACTTCAGCACTCAGTGGTCCCGTTCTGTGAGGTTGTGTGGCCTACCATTTTGTGGCTGAGCCGTTGTTGCTCCTAGATGTTTCCACTTCACAATAACAGCACTTACAGTTGGGCAGACATTTTTGTATTTGACGAACTGACTTGTTGGAAAGGTGGCATCCTATGACGGTGCCACGTTGAAAGTCACTGAGCTCTGCAGTAAGGTCATTCTACTGTGAATGTTTGTCTAAGGAGATTGCATGGCTGTGTGCTCGATGTTATACACCTGTCATTTACAGTTGTAGCTGAAATAGCCGAATCCACTAATTTGAAGGGGTGTCCACATACTTTTATACATATAGTGTATTATGGCTAGGACAGGTTTTTGAAGGCTTTATGGCAAATGGGTTCAAGAAAAGTTTTCCTTATGCACTCAGTCGCCTTGAGCCTTTTGAAGTGAGGGATTCATTATGGATTATGCTATTTTGGAAAATGGCTGTTGGAAACACTTTGGATTCACCAATTAATTTGATATGACTGTTTTTGATATTAATCAAAAAGCCTAACCAATTACTTCAAGTGGATTGAGATTAGTTTATTGTCAGACTATGGATTTAAAAGACAAGTACATCTCTTCTTGTTAACTTTGTCATGAGTTGGTTTACTCGTAAAGTGTGACGTGACCAGGAAAAACAGCAAGGAAAAACTCTGGACCCTACAGTTAGGAAACAAACCCATCCATTCCTCCTCAACACTACACTTAAAACAACTTTGCATTTCTGTTGTTGCTGGTATAGGTAATCTAAGGTGAAGCTTCAGCCTGCTAAACTTCCTAGAGGTCCATTCAAGAGACCAAAACACTACAGTAAATGACTGTGTGAATAACAAAATCAAAGGGGATGGAGGGTTCAATGTAGGAACTTTTATAACTAATGAATATTGCAGAGCGTTGTGACCTGGTTGACATTGGGAGGCACTTCATGTCTTTATGATTTACAATGCTATTAGCATGATTTTGGACAAAGTAACCTTACGTATAACCTTATGTGAGCTTTACCTTACACACCCTGTGCATAATGATGAGGGCCTTTCATATGGGATAAACCAACCTGCCGCACTGACCGCCATGTTAATAAAAATATGAAATGAAAATAACAAATTACAGGTGGGATTATAAAATATCTTTAGGAGGGACTGAACAAATGATGGGGTTAGGATTTTAGGCCCAATCCCAAATCGACTCCTGTCAAATCCTCTCAGAACACCACAAGGAGATGTGGTCGATTTGGGATTGGGCATTAATATAGTTAGTGAAGAGCAGAATTTGGAGAACAGAAACAGGGAAGTTTTAGGACCAGCAGGATGTGGTTATGTAGCCTGGTCCCAGGAGTTGGTGTCACGTTCCTGACCTGTTTTCTTTTGTCTTGTATTTATTTAGTTGGTCAGGGCGTGAGTTGGGTGGGTTTGTCTATGTGTGATTTTCTATGTTGGGATTTTGTGTTCGGCCTGGTATGATTCTCAATCAGAGGCAGCTGTCAATCGTTGTCCCTGATTGAGAATCATACTAAGGCAGCCGGGGTTTCACGCGTGTTTTGTGGGTGTTTGTTTCCGTGTTTGTATTCGTGCCACACGGGACTGTTGTCGGTTGTTTCATTTTGTTATTTTGTTTCATGTTAGTGTTCAGTTTCGATTTAATAAATTATCATGAGCACTACCCACTCTGCGTGTTGGTCCGATCCATGCTCCTCCTCGTCTGAGGAGGAGACCGACTATGACGACCGTTACAGTTGACAAGACAGCACAAACTGATCAGGGACGAGGTTAGCAGTGGTTACAGATGCTGTATCTTAATTCGATCATCTTGTTGTTGCAGGAATTTTCCTGCAGAGCAGGAAAGGCAAAGTAATAGTATATTTGAGGTTTAAAAAGGCTCCTCAAGTTTGTAATTTCCACTTAAAAATGAGTTAATTTTCCCGATGAAAAATGTGTCAACCCCTACAAAAGATGTCCATTAATTATAATCCACACAATAATTCACATTTCCTCTTGCTGCAGGATTACTTTCCTGCTGTAGCAAACTGGCTCAAATTAAGATCATTCATCTGTATGTAGCGTGGTCCCAGGAGTTGGCAAGACAGCACAAACAACTGATGAGAGACCAGGCTAGCAGTGGTTATGGGTCTAATAAGGGATGAAATGGAATATTATTCACCATGATCTGCACCTGTCCGTTCTTGCATGAGTCCGGTGAGTTCTCACTGTCGTCTTTACATCCCCCCATCCGACAGCGCACTGCGTCCTGAACCTGGAAGAGACGGACGAGGAGGGAGAGAAGTAGAGGAGGAGGGAGGGAAGTAGAGGAGGAGGGAGGGAAGTAGAGGAGGAGGGAGGGAAGTAGAGGAGGAGGGAGAGAAGTAGAGGAGGGGGGAGAGAAGTAGAGGACGAGGGAGAGAAGTAGAGGAGGAGGGAGAGAAGTAGAGGATGGAGGGAGAGAAGTAGAGGATGGAGGGAGAGAAGTAGAGGATGGAGACAAGTAGAGGATGGAGGGAGAGAAGTAGAGGATGGAGGGAGAGAAGTAGAGGATGGAGGGAGAGAAGTAGAGGATGGAGGGAGAGAAGTAGAGGATGGAGGGAGAGAAGTAGAGGAGGAGGGAGGGAAGTAGAGGAGGAGGGAGAGAAGTAGAGGAGGAGGGAGAGAAGTAGAGGAGGAGGGAGAGAAGTAGAGGAGGAGGGAGAGAAGTAGAGGAGGAGGGAGGGAAGTAGAGGAGGGAGGGAGAGAAGTAGAGGAGGAGGGAGGGAAGTAGAGGAGGAGGGAGAGAAGTAGAGGAGGGAGGGAGAGAAGTAGAGGAGGAGAGAGAGAAGTAGAGGAGGGAGAGAAGTAGAGGAGGAGGGAGGGAAGTAGAGGAGGAGGGAGAGAAGTAGTGGGTTTTATTTAATAGTTCAAAATCAAGAGACACCCACTTTCTTTAAATGTGTGCGTTAGCATTAGTACTGTATGTATTAAAAAGTACTATAGAAATAAACGCCAAGTAATTGTTTGATTGATGGATTCAAGCACTCTTTGAAGACATTCAAAGATAAAGAAAGTGAGAGAAGAGAAATATAGGCAGAGAGTGAGAGAGAGAGAGGAAGAGAGTGAGAGAGAGTGAGAGTGAGGGAGAGAGAGTGAGGCTGTGAGTGCGGGAGAGAGAGTGTGAGAGAGAAAGAGAGAGAGATATAGAAACAGAGATAAAGAACAGAAAAAGACAGTGTACAACACTGTTGAATCTAGATAGGCAGCCAGTCTTCTGAGGGTTGTGTTAGGAAGATGAGATTTTATTCAAATTGAGATATGACTGGTAACTGACTCCAGAGCCACAGTGCTCTGAGATATAATACTGTTTGCTATTCTCTGAAACTTTCATTAAGTGAGCTAAAGCTAGGTAGTGGAATACATATTGTGGATCTAAATGTTCTTCCTGATAATCCTGGACTATCAGACCACTGTCATGACGTTGGCAGTGGGGGTAGGTTTATGACAGTCATAAATACCTCTTTCCCCCTTTTTCTCTCTCCCTACTATAACTGATGTGACATAAGAAAACCCCTTGGTTAACATAGAGATTCTGGGGACATCAGAAGGTGGGGGGAAATGAACTATATTCTGGTAATCCGACCAACTGAACATATGCGGTGGTACTTAAGGTATATTATGTCAGTTCGGTTGCCCTCTGACACATTCTCATCAATGATAGAATGACATAAACTCTACTGTGGAAAGTCTAAACGTCAGAGGTATCGGATTCACATGGAATTGTTGTTTAATTCAAATGTTTGAATATGAAATTATTTGTGAAGAGATTAAATGTAATTTTAGCTTCCAAATGAGAGATTTGGGTTTTCATTAGTTTGGCTTCTGCTCAACCAGGGGCCCGCCCCTGTGAAGAGACATGGGTTATAAACTTTTCAGACACACCCCTCTCCCTCCACTATAAAAGCCATTGACAAAAATATAACTTCTTGCGAATATAGGGGGTGCTGTTTCGCATTAGCATAATTTGCACTACAGATTAAACGGCTTCCTACTCAATTCTTGCTCGTACAATATGCATATTATTATTATTATTGGATAGAAAACACTCTCTAGTTTCTATAGCCGTTGGAATTTTGTCTCTGAGTGAAACAGAACTCAATCTACAGCACTTTTCATGATAGGGAGTCAGATTTCAAACATTTTGGCCACTGATCTGGAGTCAGTTTAAAGGTCCGTGTAAATGCTATGGAGAAACAGACACTTCTTACGTCTTCCCCTGGATGTCAGTGCGTGATGACGCTTTGAATGGAGTCGATTGCGCAATCAGGGGCTGTATAAAACAGCAAATACCGGAAGTAGCTTCCCTTTGCTGCCTGCGCCTTGCGCGCGAAGGACATCGGACTCGCCTCCTTCCAAGCGTTAGTTTAGCCAGTAATATTTCTCCGGTCATGTTTTTACCCGTTATAGGTGTTAACAGCATCATAAGGTAGTTAATTTGAACCGTTGTATAGCAATTTATATCCTTTTAGTGCGATTTTGAGGCATTGCTTTGTTGTGCACTTTGAAGCGCTGGGCACGTTTCGGGGTCCCGGTCGTACGTTAGTGGGCATTTCGACGGACAAGTGGACATCTTTCGACCAAAAGAAGATTAGACCCAAGAAAGGATTCTTTGCCCAAGATTCTGATGGAAGAACAGCTCACAGTAAGAACAATTTATGATGATAAATCGTGTTTCTGTCGAAAAATGTTAAACGCTTACGCCGCCATTTTGTTTTGTATAGCTTCGCTTGGCGCAACCTGTATTGAAAAGTAAGGATAATTTAAAAAATGTAAATCAGCGATTGCATTAAGAACTAATTTGTCTTTCGATTCCTGTCAACCCTGTATTTTTTAGTCAAGTATATGATTAGCTATTGATTAAACTAGATCACTCAAAGATGGCGACCGACATTTCCAGGCTTGTTTTGCTACTATTTTCATTGTATAACCACGGTTTTTTATGGCTAAATATGCACATTTTCGAACAAACTCTATATGTATGTTGTAATATGATGTTACAGGAGTGTCATCTGAAGAATTCTGAGAAGGTTAGTGAAAAAATTAATATATTTTGGCGATGATACGATATCGCTCTCTTTGGCTAGAATCAGTGCTGGGGTAACGTTTGCATATGTGGTATGCTAATATAACGATTTATTGTGTTTTCGCCGTAAAACACTTAGAAAATCTGAAATGTTGTCTGAATTCACAAGATCTGTGTCTTTCCATTGCTATGTGCTGTGTATTTTTAAGAAATGTTTTATGATGAGTAAATTGGTAATACAAGTTGCTCTCTGTAGTAATTCTAGTCGCTTTGGTGAGATTTGCAATGGCAAACTATGATTTATACCTGAAATATGCACATTTTTCTAACAAAACCTATCCTATACCATAAATATGTTATCAGACTGTCATCTGATGAGGTTTTTTCTTGGTTAGTGGCTATCAATATCTTAGTTTAGCCGAATTGGTGATAGCTACTGGTGTTGAGAAAAAATGGTGGACAAAGAAAAATAGTGTCTTTTGCTAACGTGTTTAGCTAATAGATTTACATATTGTGTCTTCCCTGTAAAACATTTTAAAAATCTGAAATGGTGGCTTTATTCACAAGATCTGTATCTTTCATTAGGTGTCTTGGACTTGTGATTTAATGATATTTAGATGCTACTATTTAATTGTGACGCTATGCTAGCGATGCTAATCAGTGTGGGGGGGGGGTGGGGGGTGATCCCGGATCCGGGGTTGAGGCTCGTTAGAGGTTAACTTCCTGTTCCGGGACACTAGGATGACGATCCGATGTCAGAATGGTTCAGGTAATAACTACAGAACTAACTCAACATCAGCATGGAATTTGGTTGCAAATGGTATGAACTTTGAACTCGTATTCACTACAGAAGTGATACCGCCTAGCCGTTGAGTTAGCAACAGCCGCTACAAACGCAGGTTAGGAAGGACAGTCAGAGTATCCCGTCTACTACACACGACGTTACTCCAACGTATCCAGTGACATTCTTCAAAGGACAGAGGACTCGGGTTGGCGATACGGTCGTCCATCTACCACCAACCTACTGGAGCGCAGCTCAGAGTAAATATTTATTGCATTTTCCTTTTTCAAATGGGCGGTAATTCAGAATGCATAAGATACTGTATTTACGATGGTACAGCTTCGCCTATGTTCCAGTCTCCCGCTCTTTCACTAAAACCCCGCCCCTTTTCTTTGTGTAACAAGCTGTCATATCTATTCTGCCCGCTAGGGACGTTTTCTTTATGACGGCACTTTGTAATCAAGTTATGATTTAATTGTATATGTGTGATTCTTTTTTTAAAATTGTATTTAAATTTTACCCCCTTTTCTCCCCAATTTTCGTGGTATCCAATCGCTAGTAATTACTATCTTGTCTCATCGCTACAACTCCCGTACGGGCTCGGGAGAGACGAAGGTCGAAAGCCATGCGTCCTCTGAAGCACAACCCAACCAAGCCGCACTGCTTCTTAACACAGCGCGCCTCCAACCCGGAAGCCAGCCGCACCAATGTGTCGGAGGAAACACCGTGCACCCGCCCCCCTCGGTTAGCGCGCACTGCGCCCGGCCCGCCACAGGAGTCGCTGGAGCGCGATGAGACAAGGATATCCCTACCGGCCAAACCCTCCCTAACCCGGATGACGCTAAGCCAATTGTGCGTCGCCCCACGGACCTCCCGGTCGCGGCCGGCTGCGACAGAGCCTAGGCGAGAACCCAGAGACTCTGGTGGCGCAGCTCTAGACCACTGCGCCACCCGGGAGGCCCGTATATGTGTGATTCTGTGTGATTAGTTAGGTATTTAGTAAATTAATAATTAAACCCAATTTTGTATTGCTGATTCAACTTGTTAGCCAGGATTCTTGCAGATAACAAAGGATTTACCACTTTCAGATGAAACTGAATAAAATGACGATTAATGTGACTGCTATGGATGTAAAATATTACTAAATCTTTAAGAGTTTATTCGAAAGATAACAGCTCTATAAATATTATTTCGTGGTGTCCCTCTCTAGTTAATTACATTCACATGATTAGTTCAATCAGGTAATATTAATTACGGAGAAATTATTTTATAGAATAGCATGTCATAGCAATTAATCTGGCACAGCTAAAGACACGACACCACCATTTTATTTTGTTTGCAATCGCAACAAATCTGCTAAGACCCCAAACAAGGATGATCAAAAGCAGCACTATAAATTGTCGGACAACCCAAAGATTCCTAGATGCCCTTCCAGACTCCCTCCACCTACCCAAGGACGTTGGAGTACGAAAAACAGTTAACCATCTAACCGAGTATATACATTTAACCTTGCGTAATACCCTAGATGCAGTCGCACCTCTTAAAACAAAAACAATTTGTCACAAGAATTTAGCTCTCTGGTATACAAAAAATACCTGAGCCCTGAAGCAAACTTTCAGAAAATTGGAACGGAAATGGCGCTCCATCAAACTAAGTTTTCCGACTAGCTTGGAAAAACAGTACAGTGCAATATCGAAGAGCCCTCACTCTTGCTCGATCAGCTTACTTTCCCAACCTGATTGAGGAGAATAAAAACAATGCAAAAAGTATTTTTGATACTGTCGCAAAGCTAACTTAAAAACAGAATTCCCCAAGAGAGGACGGCCTTCACTTCAGCAGTTTTTATTTTTATTTCTTATTTCACCTTTATTTAACTAGGTTGGCCAGTTGAGAACAAGTTCTCATTTACAACTGCGACCTGGCCAAGATAAAGCAAAGCAGTGTAACACAAACAAAAACACAGAGCTACACATGGAATAAACAAACGTACAGTCAATAACACAATAGAAAAGTCTATACACGGTGTGTGCAATAGAGGTAAGAATTCATGAAATTCTTCAACGAAAAGATCATGCTGTTTTGCCTGCGGCCATGGAACCCTGAACTGTTCACCAGACGTGCGACCTTGTCCTGGACCTGCTGTTTTCAACCCACTCTATCTCTCTATATATCTATCTCTCTCTATATCTATCTCTCTATCTATATCTATCTCTCTATCTATATCTATCTCTCTATCTATATCTATTTCTCTATCTATATCTATATATATATCTCTCTCTATATATATATCTATCTCTCTATATATATATCTATCTCTCTCTATATATATATATCTATCTCTCTCTCTATATATATATCTATCTCTCTATATATATATCTATCTCTCTCTCTATATATATATCTATCTCTCTCTCTATATATATATCTATCTCTCTCTCTATATATATATCTATCTCTCTCTATATATATATATATATCTATCTCTCTCTCTATATATATATCTATCTCTCTATATATATATCTATCTCTCTCTATATATATATCTATCTCTCTCTATATATCTCTCTCTCTCTATATATATCTCTCTCTCTATATATCTCTCTCTCTCTATATCTCTCTCTCTCTCTCTCTCTCTATCTCTCTCTCTCTCTATATATATATATATCTCTCTCTCTATATATATATCTCTCTCTCTATATATATATATCTCTCTATATATCTCTCTCTCTATATATATATATATCTCTCTCTCTCTCTCTCTATCTCTCTCTCTCTATATATATCTCTCTATATATCTCTCTCTCTATATATCTCTCTATCTATCTATCTATCTCTCTCTCGCTCTCTCTCTCTCTCTCTCTCTCTCTCTCTCTCTCTCTCTCTCTCTCTCTCTCTCTCTCTCTCTCTCTATATATATATATATATATATATATATATATCTCTCTCTCTCTCTCTCTCTCCCTCTCTCCCTCTCTCTCCCTCTCTCTCCCTCTCTCTCCCTCTCTCTCCCTCTCTCTCTCTCAGACCTGCTGTCTTGACCTCTGAATGCTCGGCTATGGTGCAGACAGATGGTGTCGACAGACATGGCAGCTCTGCTTCTAGATCCTAAGCAACTTTGAAGTATTTTGTTTTTTTGTGTGTTATTTCTTCTATTATTAGCCCAGAACGTTTTTGGATAACTTTTGGATATCAGAGTGGCGGTAACGCACCAGCATTACAACCAGGAATACGACATTCCCAAATTGGATCCTTTCTTTGTACCCCCCAGGGCAATTTAACTTATCCCAGAGGCTACTCCAAGACCACCCAAAGAGAATCCTCTTCCGTTATAGTCACAGCTGTGTATATTCCCCCTAAGCCGATACCACGACGGCCCTCAAGGAACTACACTGGACTTTATGCAAACTGATAACCACATATCCTGAGGCTGCATTTATTGTAGCTGGGGACTTTAACAAAGCAAATTTGAGGAAAACGTTACTGAAGTTCTATCAACACATTGCCTGTAGTACACGTGCTGCTATAACACTTGACCACTGCTACTCCAACTTCTGGGATTCCCACAAAACCCTTCCCCACCAACCCTTCGGCAAATCTGATCACTACTCCATTTTGCTCCTCCCTTCCTAAAGGCAGAAACTCAAACAGGAAGTACCATGCTAAGATCTATTCAACAATGCTCTGACCAATCGGAATCCATGCTTCAAGATTGTTTTGATCACGTGGACTGGGATATGATCCAGGTAGTCTCTGAGAATAACATTGACGTATAGTTCATCAGGAAGTGTATAAGGGATGTTGTTCCCACTGTGACTATTAAAACCTACCCAAACCAGAAACCGTCGATGGCAGCATTCATGCAAAACTGAAAGCGCGAACCACCGGATTTAACCATGGCAAGGTGACTGGGAATATATTTTAATACAAACAGTGCATTTATTCCCTCTGTAAGGCAACCAGATAGGCAACACGTCAGTAGAGAGACAAAGTGGAGTCGCAATTCAACGGCTTAAACACAAGACGTATGTGTCAGGGTCTACAGACAATCACGGATTACAAAGAGAAAACCAGCAACGTCGCGGACACCGACTCCCAAGGACTGTGGGTTCTCGTTCTCCATGGACGATGTAAGACATTTAAGCGTGTTAACCCTCGCAAGGCTGCCAGGCTGGACAGCATCCCTACCTGCGTCCTCAGAGCATGCTCAGACCAGCTGGCTGGAGTGTTTACGGACATATTCAATCTCTCCCTATCCCAGTCTGCTGTCCCCACTTGCTTCAAGATGTCCACCATTGTTCCTGTACTGAACTAAATGACTATCGCTTGGTAGCACTATCGCTTGGTAGTGCTTTGAGGGGCTAGTTAATAAGGATCATATCACCTCTACCTTACCTGACACCGTAGACCCACTTCAATTTGCATACCGCCCCAATAGACCCAGAGACGATGCAATCGCCATCACACTGCACACTGCCCTATCCCATCTGGACAAGAGGAATACCTATGTAAGAATGCTGTTCATTGACTATAGCTCAGCATTCAACACCATAGTACACTTCAAGCTAATCATTAAGCTCGGAGTCCCTAGGTCTGAACCCCGCCCTGTGCAACTGAGTCCTGGACTTCCTGACGGGCCACTCCCAGGTGGTGAAGGTAGGAAACAACACCTCCAGTCACTGATCCTCAACACTGGGGCCCCACAAGGGGGCGTGATCAGCCCCCTACTGTACTCCATGTTCACCCATGACTGCGTGACCATGCACGCCTCCAACGCAATCAACAAATTTGCAGACAACACAACAGAAGCAGGCCTGATTACCAACAACGACGAGACAGCCTACAGGGAGGAGGTGAGGGCCCTGGCGGAGTTGTCCCAGGAAAAAAACCTCTCCCTCAACATCAACAAAACAAAGGAGCTGATCGTGGACTTCAGGAAACAGCAGAGGGAGCATGCCCCTATCAAAATTGATGGGATCGCAGTGGAGAAGGTGAAAAGTTTCAAGTTCCTCGGCGTACACATCACTGACAAACTGAAATGGTCCACGCACACAGACAGTGTAGTACACAAGACGCATCAGCGCCTATTCAGGAGGCTGAAGAAATTTGGCTTGGCCCCTAAGACCCTCACAAACTTTTACAGATGCACAATTGAAGAAATTTGGCTTGGCCCCTAAGACCCTCACAAACTTTTACAGATGCACAATTGAAGAAATTTGGCTTGGCCCCTAAGACCCTCACAAACTTTTACAGATGCACAATTGAGAGCATCCTGTTGGGCTGTATCACCGCCTGCTACGGCAACTGCAACTGTATTTTAGTCAATGCCACTCTGACATTGCTCGTCCTAATATTTATATATTTCTTAATTCCATTCTTTTACTTTTAGATTTGTATGTATTGTTGTGAATTGTTAGATACTACTGCACTGTTGGAGCTAGGAACACAAGTATTTCACGACAACCGCAATAACATCTGCTAAATATGTGTATGTGACCAATAACACTTGATTTGATTTGAAAAGTCAACTGACATTAACTCCTGAGGTACTGACCTGTTGCACCTTCTACAACCACTGTGGTTATTATTTGACCCTGCTGGTCATTATGAACATTCGGACATCTTGAAGAAGTATCTGGCCTTAAACTTCTTATGGCTGCAAGGGGCAGTATTGAGTAGCCAGTTAAATGGTGCCCATTTCAAACGGCCTCGTACTCAATTCTTGCTCGTACAATATGCATATTATTATTACTATTGGATAGAAAACACTCTCTAGTTTCTAAAACCGTTTGAATTATTTCTCTGAGTGAAACAGAACTCATTCTGCAGCACATTTCCTGACCAGGAAGTGGAATGTCAGAAATCGATGCTCTGTTCAACTTCCTGCCTATACATGGGCATGATACGTAAGAGTCTACGTACACTTCATACACCTTCCCCTGGTTGTCAAGAGGCGGCGAGAGAAGAAATGTCGTGTTTATCTTGGTCTGAGGTGGAATTAAAGCTCTTTGTATGACGTGACCGTCCATTTCCTGTTTCTGGAGCGCGCGAAAGGGGACATGGATTTGCCTTCTGTTTAGCTGTCGTTATGGACGACTAACATCTCCGGTTTAGATTTTATTTGATACATGTGACCATATCATCGTAAAGTATGTTTTTTCAATATAGTTTAATCAGATTATTGAAATTTTTTCGGGAGTTTTGCCGTGTTCCGTTCTCTGACTTTGTTGACGTTGGAGAGATCTGTGCCACTAAATGATGAGGGAAATTTGCCGTTCCAGATCCAAACAACGACTGTTCTGGACAAAGGACACCTTGTCCAACATTCTGACGGAAGATCACCAAAAGTAAGAAACATTTTATGATGCTATTTCTAATATCTGTCGTGCATGTGAACTGGTCGTCGGCGCCCAAGTGTTTCTGGCTATTGTGGCTACGCTAATATAACGCTACATTTTGTTTTCGCTGTAAAACATTTAATAAATCGGAAATATTGTCTGGAATCACAAGATGCCTGTCTTTCAATTGCTGTACACTATGTATTTTTCAGAAATGTTTTATGATGAGTAATTAGGTATTTGACGTTGGTGTCTGTAAATATTATGGCTGCTTTCGGTGCAATTTCTGATTGTAGCTGAAATGTAAACTATGATTTATACCTGAAATATGCAAATTTTTCGAACAAAACATATGCTATACAATAAATATGTTATCAGACTGTCATCTGATGAAGTTGTTTCTTGGTTAGTGGCTATTTATATCTTTATTTGGTCGAATTTGTGATAGCTACTGATGGAGTAAAAAACTGATGGAGTAAAAAAGTGGTGTCTTTTGCTAACCTGGTTAGCTAATAGATTTACATATCGTGTCTTCCCTGTAAAACATTTTACAAATCGGACATGTTGGCTGGATTCACAAGATGTGTACCTTTCATATGCTGTATTGGACTTGTTAATGTGTGAAAGTTAAATATTTAAAAAATATATATTTTGAATTTCGCGCCCTGCACTTGAGCTGGATGTTGTCATAAGTGTACCGGTGTCGGGCTGCAGCCCAAACAGGTTAACTGCCATGCACTCTATTAATCTCCACCCGACACAGCCAGAAGAGGACTGGCCACCCCTCAGGGCCTGGTTCCTCCCCACCCGACACAGCCAGAAGAGGACTGGCCACCCCTCAGGGCCTGGTTCCTCCCCACCCGACACAGCCAGAAGAGGACTGGCCACCCCTCAGGGCCTGGTTCCTCCCCACCCGACACAGCCAGAAGAGGACTGGCCACCCCTCAGGGCCTGGTTCCTCCCCACCCGACACAGCCAGAAGAGGACTGGCCACCCCTCAGGGCCTGGTTCCTCCCCACCCGACACAGCCAGAAGAGGACTGGCCACCCCTCAGGGCCTGGTTCCTCCCCACCCGACACAGCCAGAAGAGGACTGGCCACCCCTCAGGGCCTGGTTCCTCCCCACCCGACACAGCCAGAAGAGGACTGGCCACCCCTCAGGGCCTGGTTCCTCCCCACCAAACACAGCCAGAAGAGGACTGGCCACCCCTCAGGGCCTGGTTCCTCCCCACCCGACACAGCCAGAAGAGGACTGGCCACCCCTCAGGGCCTGGTTCCTCCCCACCAAACACAGCCAGAAGAGGACTGGCCACCCCTCAGGGCCTGGTTCCTCCCCACCCGACACAGCCAGAAGAGGACTGGCCACCCCTCAGGGCCTGGTTCCTCCCCACCCGACACAGCCAGAAGAGGACTGGCCACCCCTCAGGGCCTGGTTCCTCCCCACCCGACACAGCCAGAAGAGGACAGGCCACCCCTCAGGGCCTGGTTCATCCCCACCAAACACAGCCAGAAGAGGATTGGCCACCCCTCAGGGCCTGGTTCCTCCCCACCCAACACAGCCAGAAGAGGACTGGCCACCCCTCAGGGCCTGGATCCTCCCCACCCGACACAGCCAGAAGAGGACTGGCCACCCCTCAGGGCCTGGTTCCTCCCCACCCGACACAGCCAGAAGAGGACTGGCCACCCCTCAGGGCCTGTTTCCTCCCCACCCAACACAGCCAGAAGAGGACTGGCCACCCCTCAAAGCCTGCTTCCTCTCTGGGTTTGTTCCTAGGTTCCGGCCTTTCTAGGGAGTTTTTCCTAGCCACTGTGCTTCTGCATCTGCATTGCTTGCTGTTTGTGGTTCTAGGCTGGGTTTTTGTATAAGCACTTTGTGACATCTGTTGATGTAAAATGGGCTTTATGAATACATTTGATTTGATTTGATTAGTGGGTACACAGTATGCCATTTACACCCACATTGCCTCCCACATCATGTTGAGACAGAGATAGCTAATATCAACACAATACCCAAAACTTCTTACGAACATTGGGATGTCATACAAACAAATGTGTTTAGTGTGTTTCCAAAAATCTTGTCGTGTGTAACGAGCTTAACATGGATAGGAGACATGCAAGCATGCATACACAAACACATATCACACACGGAGACTACACTGACACACGGAGACTACACTGACACACTGAGACTACACTGACACACGGAGACTACACTGACACACTGAGACTACACTGACACACGGAGACTACACTGACACACTGAGACTACACTGACACACGGAGACTACACTGACACACTGAGACTACACTGACACACGGAGACTACACTGACACACTGAGACTACACTGACACACGGAGACTACACTGACACACTGAGACTACACTGACAAAACGTGTATTTGACCATATATGCATTCAGTTATTTTTTTATCTCCTTCATTTATATTATTTTACTGTGAAGTGTGTTGCTATTTTAAATGCACCTTTATTAAGTTTGATTTTGTGTGGTTGTTGTGTCTGACTCAATAAACCCTGCTAATATGTAATCTGTGTCCTTTCATCCCTCCAGGATATCAAGACAACCATATCTTCACCTGAGCATACAAATGACTGACTTTCATCTGAGTGGCTGAGTAGGACAACAAATTACCACCCTATGAGTGGAATCTGAGAACAGAACACTGAAGTGAGCCGCAGCGCCAAAGAAAAGCCATCTTCACTCACAGCGGGTGTTCGGTGTGTGTGAGAGAGAGAGAGAGAGAGAGAGAGAGAGACTGCATATTGGATCAGAGCAGAGCCCGTGTCAGATGAATAGTGCATTCACTGGAGTATCGCTGCTCATTCCATCTCTCTCTCTCTCTCTCTCTCTCTCTCTCTCTCTCTCTCTCTCTCTCTCTCTCTCTCTCTCTCTCTCTGTCTCTCTCTGTCTATCTCCATCTCTCTCTGTATTTCTTTCTCTCTCTCCATCCTCTCTATGTTAACTCTGCTTTCCTCATCCCCTGCTGGGTGAGTTGGCACTCTGATGGCTGCGTACTTCTCATTTCAAAGTCAAATGGGTTTCCTATGGATCTATACTCGCTCCCTCACATTCTCTCTCTCCCTCCTTCTCTCTCCCTCTACATTTGTCTTTCTCCCGATCTTCACACTTTCCTTCCTCCACATGTTCTAAATGTTCTCCCTTTGTGTTATTCATTAACCCTTTCTCCTTTTCTTGCCCTTTCTTTTTTCTCTCTCCTCTCCCTCCCTCCATCTTTTTGTCTCACTCCCTTCCTCTGTGTGACAATCATTATTTTCATACATACATGTTCCTTTCCTAATTTCTCGATCCATCTCCCGCCCCTCTTCCTGGTAATCACATTTTCTATACATCCATGTTCTCTAACTCCCTATCGGGTAAATTACATTTTCCACAGAACTTCCCTCCCTCCCTCCCTCCCTCCCTCCCTCCCTCCCTCCCTCCCTCCCTCCCTCCCTCCCTCCCTCCCTCCCTCCCTCCCTCCCTCCCTCCCTCCCTCCCTCCCTCCCTCCCTCCCTCCCTCCCTCCCTCCCTCCCTCCCTCCCTCCCTCCCTCCCTCCTCCCTCCCTCCCTCCCTCCCTCCCTCCCTCCCTCCCTCCCTCCCTCCCTCCCGCCCTCCCTCCCTCCCTCCCTCCCTCCCTCCCCCCTCCCGCCCTCCCTCCCTCCCTCCCTCCTCCCTCCCTCCCTCCCCCCCCCCTCCCTCCCTCCCTCCCTCCCTCCCTCCCTCCCTCCCTCGTTCTCATACACACATCATGTCACTCTGCAACACACCCTCTCTATAGATCCATGAACTCTATGTTCTTTCAATCCCCATCTTCCCTCTGCCTCTGTCCCTCTATTCCTCTCTGCAACTTCTTTCCACAGTCTCTCATCCCCCTTTCCTCTCCTTCTTCTCCTCTCCACATCTCTCTCCATCCCAGAGACAACATCATCCGCTGTAGCTATTAGGGATTAGGTTCAGTCCCTGAGAGAGATTTTCATATTTACTCAAATAATTCCTGGATTTGGGCAACTCGAATCATACACCTTTGTGATATGATTTAACATGTACTGTATGAGTTAAAGTTTTTGTCCATTAATGTTCAACTATATGTTTACTCAATAAACAATGAAGTGATGTATATCATATCGGGGGGGAGACAGAGAGATGTTGTGTAGCCACGGAATGGATCAAACCCCAATGCATTGTGGTTTGTCTGATATTTGTGCACAATAGGGGGCCGTGTGAGTGTGTGTGTGTGTGTGTGAGTACACGGATGTGTGTGTGTGTGTGTGTGTGTGTGTGTGTGTGTGTGTGTGTGTGTGTGTGTGTGTGTGTGTGTGTGTGTGTGTGTGTGTGTGTGTGTGTGTGTGTGTGTGTGTGATGCATGTGTATGTGTGATGCATGTGTGTGTGTATGCAAGCATGTGTGTGTGTGCATGTGTGTTTGTGTGTGTGTGTGCATTATATCAAATCAAATCAAATTGTATTTGTCACATGCGCCGAATACAACAGACCTTACCGTGAAATGCTTACTTACGAGCCCTTAATCAACAATGCAGTTCAAGAAATAGAGTTAAGAAATTATTTACTAAATAAAAAGTAACACAGTAGAATTACATAACAATAACGAAGCTATATACAGGGGGCACCGGTACCGAGTAAATGTGCAGGGGTACAGGTTAGTCGAGGTAATTTGTACATGTAGGTGGGGGTAAAGTGACTATACATAGATAATAAACAGTGAGGAGCAGCAGTGTAAAAACAAAGGGGGGAGGGGTCAATGTAAATAGTCTGTGTAGCCATCTGATTCATTGTTCAGCAGTCTTATGGCTTAGGGGTAGAAGCTGTTCAGGAGCCTTTTGGACCTAGACTTGGCGTTCCGGTACCGATTGCCGTGCGATAGCAGAGAGAACAGTCTATAACTTGGTTGAATGGAGTCTTTGATAATTTTTTGGGCCTTCCTCTGACACCGCCTGGTATATAGGTTCTGGATGGCAGGAAGCTTGGCCCCAGTGATGTACTGGGCCGTTCGCACTACCCTCTGTAGCGCCTTACGTTCAGATTCCGAGCAGTTGCCATACCAGGCGATGCAACCAGTCACGATGCTCTCAATGGTGTAGCTGGGGACCCATGTCAAATGTTGAGGGGGGAAATGTGCTGTCGTGCCCTCTTCACGACTGTCTAGGTGTGTTTGGACCATGATAGTTTTTTGGTGATGTGGACACTAAGGAACTTTGAAACTCTCGACCTGCTCCACTTCAGTCCCGTCAATGTTAATGGGGGCCTGTTCCGCCCTCCCTTTCCTGTAGTCCATGATCCTCTCCTTTGTCTTGCTCACATTGAAGGAGAGGTTGGTGTCCTGGCACCACACTGCCAAGTCTCTGACCTCCTCCCTATAGGCTGTCTCAATGTTGTCGGTGATCAGGCCTACCACTGCTGTTTCGTCGGCAAACTTAATGATGGTGTTGGAGTCGTGTTTGGCCATACAGTCGTGGGTGAACAGGGAGTACAGGAAGGGACTAAGCACGCACCCCCGAGGGGAACCAGTGTTGAGGATCAGCGTGGCAGATGTGTTGCTACCTACCCTTACCACCTGGGGGCGGCTCGTCAGGAAGTCCAGGATCCAGTTGCAGAGGGAGGTGTTTAGTCCCAGGGTCCTTAGCTTAGTGATGTGCTTTGAGGCCACTATGGGGTTGAACGCTAAGCTGTAGTCAATGAACAGCATTCTCACATAGGTGTTCCTTTTGTCCAGGTCGGAAAGGACAGTATGGAGTGCGATTGAGATTGTGTCATCTGTGGATCTGTTGGGGCGGTGTGTGTGTGTGTGTGTGTGTGTGTGTGTGTGTGTGTGTGTGTGTGTGTGTGTGTGTGTGTGTGTGTGTGTGTGTGTGTGTGTGTGTGTGTGTGTGTGTGTGTGTGTGTGTGTGTGCGGGTGTGTGTGCCTGGTAAATGGGTATTTCGTCTCCATAGAGATTGTGTGTGTCTGTTGAGTATGGACAGTGAGGGCATTCGACTGGGGACTTATCGTCTTAATTCATACAGTGTCTTACTAATCTCCTTATAGGAGCCCTGGATCATCTGGACAATACTCTATTATATTAATATAGGCTGAAGCAGAGTAATCCTTCCCATGTCTGAGCTGAACCTCTGTCTATCTAGCTAGCTGGTACTGTCTGAGCTGAACCTCTGTCTATCTAGCTAGCTGGTACTATCTGAGCTGAACCTCTGTCTATCTAGCTAGCTGGTACTGTCTGAGCTGAACCTCTGTCTATCTAGCTAGCTGGTACTGTCTGAGCTGAACCTCTGTCTATCTAGCTAGCTGGTACTGTCTGAGCTGAACCTCTGTCTATCTAGCTAGCTGGTACTGTCTGAGCTGAACCTCTGTCTATCTAGCTAGCAGGTACTGTCTGAGCTGAACCTCTGTCTATCTAGCTAGCTGGTACTGTCCGCTTCAGTAGGACAAAGTCACGTTGAAAACGAGACCACCTGTAGGAGGGTTTGGGTTTCAATTCAGGAATTAAACGGAAGTTCTTCATATACTCGCATACAGTAAACAAACAGAAACACTCAGACACACTCAGACACACACAGACACACACTAACCTCACGGCGCATGGCACAGTGGACAGTAATGATGACGAAACCCTGGACAGAGTCAAAGACAGCGAACAGAACCTGAAAGAGAGCAGAACAGCTATCAGTTACCATAGAAAGAGAGAGTCAGATACAGAGAGATAGAGAGAGACAGAGAGGGAGACAGAGAGGGAGACAGAGAGACAGAGGCAGAGAGAGAGAGACAGAGGCAGAGAGAGACAGGGAGAGAGAGAGAGAGAGAGAAAGACATAGCGAGAGAGAGAGAGAGAGAGAGAGAGATGGAGAGACAGAGAGAGAAACAGAGAGATAGAGAGAGACAGAGCGAGAGAGAGAGAGAAAGAGAGAGCGATAGAGAGAGAGACAGAGCGGGAGGGAGACAGAGATGGAGAGACAGAGAGAGAAAGAGCGAGAGAGAGATAGAGAGAGAGAGATAGAGAGAGACAGAGCGAGAGAGAGAGATAGAGAGAGACAGAGCGAGAGAGAGAGAGAGAGAGAGAGAGAACTAGAAAGAGAGACAGAGAGACAGTGACAGTGACAGTGACAGAGAGATAGAGTGTGTATCCGTGTGTGTATCCATGTGTGTGTCAGTGTGTGTATCAGTGTGTGTATCCATGTGTGTGTATCAGTGTGTGTATGAGAGTGTGTATGCAGCCAGGGCACCGTGATACAAGTCTGTATTAGAGTGAGGATGTCAGGAGATAACATGGAGATTTGGCAACTGGTGGCAACAGTGAGCGCTGTTAGCTACAAGTAGGTTTGGGTTTTGATAGGGTGCTATGGACGGGGATCATGGATAGGCGGCAGTGTCTGCCTAAGCATCTGCCTCTAGTGCAAAAGGTTGCATGGTCTAATTCAGGAATTTTTGTTTAAAGCCTTTCTCAAACCTAAACACTAACTTTAGAAATTATGAGTTAATGGCTAAACTTAACCTTAAACACTTTGAAATGTGAGTTTTGGAACAACTTTGAAATCTGACATTTAAGAAACATGGATGAACGTGTAATTCTGCCGTGAGACTGTGAGAGCTGGTTGGTTTATGAGTGTGTGTATCAGTGTGCGTATGAGTGCATGCAAAGGTTAGTGAGTTTGAAAGAGTGTATACAGTACATTGTTATACAAGCTTGGATACATGTGTGTATGCAGGGGTGTGTGTGTGTGTGTGTGTGTGTGTGTGTGTGTGTGTGTGTGTGTGTGTGTGTGTGTGTGTGTGTGTGTGTGTGTGTGTGTGTGTGTGTGTGTGTGTGTGTGTGTGTGTGTGTGTGTGTATGCATATGTGTGTATGCAGGTGTGTGTAAGTGTGAAGACAGCAAAGTGTACCTGGAAGAGTGTGGAGCGGCGGTCGGTGATGGCCAACACAGCAGACATCCAGGTCAGAGCCAGCAGAGGGAGAACCACACAGGAGCTCCACAGAGAGGCCCTGAGAGAGAAGAAAGACAAGAGGGGAGAGGAAAGGAGGGGGAGAGGAGAGGGAGAGGGGAGGAGGGGAGGAGGGAGAGGAGGGGGAGAGGGAGAGGGGAGAAGGGAGCGGGGAGGAGGGAGAGAAGGGGGAGAGGGGAGAAGAGAGAGGAGGGGGAGAGGAGGAGGAGAGGGGAGGAGGGAGAGAAGGGGGAGAAGGGAGGAGGTGAGGGGAGGAGGGAGAGAAGGGGGAGAAGGGAGGAGGTAGAGAAGGGGGAGAGGGGAGGAGGGAGAGAAGGGGGAGAGGGGAGGAGGGAGAGAAGGGAGGAGGGAGAGTACTTCAACCTTTAGAATCTGGGACGGCGACACTCTCATAACACATGCACATGCTCACACACAAACATTTGCATGTGCACTCACAGTGACACACACATCAGGCATACTGAAAGCCACAGTGACCTCCAGACTGTGTGATCGATGCAGAACACGACCAGGTGAGAGACAAGTAACTGACAGCTGTAACTGAGAGTGTGTGTGTGTGTGTGTGTGTGTGTGTGTGTGTGTGTGTGTGTGTGTGTGTGTGTGTGTGTGTGTGTGTGTGTGTGTGTGTGTGTGTGTGTGTGTGTGTGAGAGAGAGAGAGATAGAGAGTGAGAGAGAGAGAGAGAAATGTGGAGAAAGAGATACTGAGAGAGATAGAGATAGAGGGAGAAAGAGATACTGAGAGAGATAGAGATAGAGGGAGAAAGAGATACTGAGAGAGATAGAGATAGAGGGAGAAAGAGATACTGAGAGCGATAGAGATAGAGGGAGAAAGAGATACTGAGAGAGATAGAGATAGAGGGAGAAAGAGATACTGAGAGAGATAGAGATAGAGGGAGAAAGAGATACTGAGAGAGATAGAGATAGAGGGAGAAAGAGATACTGAGAGAGATAGAGATAGAGGGAGAAAGAGATACTGAGAGAGATAGAGATAGAGGGAGAAAGAGATACTGAGAGAGATAGAGATAGAGGGAGAAAGAGACGGAAAGAAGAGAGTGTATATGTGCGTGTGTGTGAGGGTATGTTTCGGTGTGTGAGGGTATGTTTCGGTGTGTGAGGGTATGTTTCGGTGTGTGAGGGTATGTTTCGGTGTGTGAGGGTATGTTTCGGGTGTGAGGGTATGTTTCGGTGTGTGAGGGTATGTTTCGGTGTGTGAGGGTATGTTTCGGTGTGTGAGGGTATGTTTCGGTGTGTGAGGGTATGTTTCGGTGTGTGAGGGTATGTTTCGGTGTGTGAGGGTATGTTTCGGTGTGTGAGGGTTTCTTTCGGTGTGTGAGGGTTTCTTTCGGTGTGTGAGGGTATCTTTTGATGTGTGAGGGTAAGTTTTGGTGTGTGAGAGTATCTGTTGACTAACATGGCGTTGCTGGCAGTAGAGCTGGAGAGAGCTGTACTTGAGATCACACCACACTTGGAGCATTTCAGGAGCAGTCTGCTACGCGACGCCTCAACCGGTGGACTTTAGGACACAGACAGGATGGAGGAGGAGGACAGGATGGAGGAGGAGGACACAGACAGGATGGAGGAGGAGGACAGGATGGAGGAGGAGGACACAGACAGGATGGAGGAGGAGGACACAGACAGGATGGAGGGGGAGGACACAGACAAGATGGAGGAGGAGGACACAGGATGAAGGAGGAGGACACAGAATGGAGGAGGACACAGGATGGAGGAGGACACAGGATGGAGGAGGAGGAGGACACAGGATTGGAGGAGGAGGACACAGGATGGAGGAGGACACAGGATGGAGGAGGACACACACACGTATTGCGGGGGGCAGTCAGTTATGCACAGGGACAGGGGACAGAAACAACAAACAGAGTGGCGGAAACACACACACAGGAGGAGAGGATGGGGAGGACAAACACACAGGAGGAGAGGATGGGGAGGACAAACACACAGGAGGAGAGGATGGGGAGGACAAACACACAGGAGGAGAGGATGGGGAGGATAGCCACACAGGAGGAGAGGATGGGGAGGATGGACACACAGGAGGGTAGGATGGACACACAGGAGGAGAGGGTGGGGAGGACAGACACACAGGAGGAGAGGATAGGGAGGATGGACACACAGGAGGAGAGGGTGGGGAGGACAGACACACAGGAGGAGAGGATAGGGAGGATGGACACACAGGAGGAGAGGATGGGGAGGATGGACACACAGGAGGAGAGGGTGGGGAGGACAGACACACAGGAGGAGAGGATGGGGAGGACGGACACACAGGAGGAGAGGGTGGGGAGGACAGACACACAGGAGGAGAGGATAGGGAGGATGGACACACAGGAGGAGAGGATGGGGAGGATGGACACACAGGAGGAGAGGTAGGGGAGGACGGACACACAGGAGGAGAGGATGGGGAGGACGGACACACAGGAGGAGAGGGTGGGGAGGATGGACACACAGGAGGAGAGGTAGGGGAGGACGGACACACAGGAGGAGAGGATGGGGAGGACGGACACACAGGAGGAGAGGATGGGGAGGACAGACACACAGGAGGAGGGGATGGGGAGAATGGACACACAGGAGGAGAGATAGGGGAGGACGGACACACAGGAGGAGAGGGTGGAGAGGACGGACACACAGGAGGAGAGGGTGGAGAGGACGGACACACAGAAGGAGAGGATGAACACACAAATGGGAAAGACAAACACAGACCCAGAAACACACACATTCAACAAGTAATGGGAGCAATGGGGTGCAAACCACATACACACATTCACACATATGAGAGTGAGGAATGGATGGGCAGTGCGGATGGGATGGGCAGTGAGGAATGGGATGGGCAGTGCAGTTGCAAACGAAGGTGAAAAGCACAGAAGGACATAAATGGACACACGGACAAAAAGAGAAGGACACAGAAAAGGAGAAAAAGAAAGAAGAAAATGTTTTAACAAACCTCAAAGTAGCAGCAATGGACAACAAGTCAGAATACAAAGATCATGACAGAATGCAGTGACAGATAAATGAAAGAGAGAGGAAGAGGGAGAGAAGAAGAAAGAGAGAGAGAGAGAGAGAGAGAGAGAGAGAGAGAGATAGAGAGAGAGAGAGAGAAGGAAGAAAAGAGAGGAAGAGGGAGAGAGGAAGAG
>NC_052338.1:28779248-28801748 GCF_016432855.1 Salvelinus namaycush
GTTCATTTAGCTTGATCCTGGACTTCCTGACGGGCAGCCCCCAGGTGGTAAGGGTAGGCAACAACACATCTGCCACACTGATCCTCAACCCTGGGGCCCCTCAGGGGTGCGTGCTTAGTTGTCTCCTGTACTCCCTGTTCACCCAGGACTGCGTGACCAAACACGACTCCAACACCATCATTAAGTTTGCCAACGAAACAGCAGTGGTAGGCCTGATCACCGACAACATTGAGACAGCCTATAGGGAGGAGGTCAGAGACTTGGCAGTGTGGTGCCAGGACACCAACCTCTCCTTCAATGTGAGCAAGACAAAGGAGAGGATCATGGACTACAGGAAAGGGAGGGCGGAACAGGCCCCCATTCTCATTGACGGGACTGAAGTGGAGCAGGTAGAGAGTTTCAAGTTCTTTGGTGTCTAAATCACCAACAAACTATCATGGTCCAAACACCAATACAGTTGTGAAGAGGGCACAACAACATCTTTTCCCCCACAGGAGACTGAAAAGATTTGGCATGTGTCCCCAGATCCTCAAAAGGTTCTACAGCTGCACCATCGAGAGCATCCTGACCGGTTGCATCACCACCTGACCGTATGGCGCTACATAGGGTAGTGCGTACGACCAAGTACATCACTGGGGCCAAGCTTCCTGCCATCCAGGACTTATATACTAGGCGGTGTCAGAGGAAGGCCCAAAAAATTGTCAAAGACTCCAGTCACCCACAACTGTTCTCTCTGTTTCCGCATGACAAGCGGTACCGGAGCGCCAAGTTTAGGTCCAAAAGACTCCTTAACAGCTTCTACCCCCAAGCCATAAGACTGCTGAACAATGAATCAAATGGCTGTCACGCCCTGACCATAGAGAGCCTTTTTATTCTCTATTTTGGTTAGGTCGGGGTGTGACTAGGGTGGGTGATCTAGTGCATTTATTTCTATGTTGGCCTGGTATGGTTCCCAATCAGAGGCAGCTGTTTATAGTTGTCTCTGATTGTTGGATCATATTTAGGCAGCCATTTACCCACTGGTTTTTGTGGGATCTTGTTTCTGTGTAGTTGCCTGTGAGCACTGCTTGAGCTTCACGTTTCATTTGCTGTTTATTGTTTTTGTGAGTTTCCTTTATTAAACATGTGGAACCCAAATCATGCTGCAAGTTGGTCTGAGTATATTTCCAGTTCGTACGACGAGCGTGACAGAAGATCCCACCACAACAGGACCAAGCAGCATGCCCGGGAAGAGAAGGTATCCTGGGCTTGGGAGGAGAAAAAGGAGGAGAAGACGCAGGGAGAGAAGGGAGGACAGCGACAACGCCGGGGTTCGCGGCCACAGAGTAAGCCCAAAAGACAGCCCACATTTTTTGGGGGGGGGCGGGGGAAAACACGGGGTGGTCGGCGGAGCCGAGGAATGAGCCAGAGACCGTCAGGGAGTCGAAGGAAGAACTCGACAAAAGATTCCGGAGAGAGGTGGTGGCGATGAGAGTGCTGCAGAGCGGGCGTGCTGAGGAGCGTGACACCAGTCCAGTGTCATCTGCACCAGTTTCACGCATCTGGCCTCCAGTGCGCCTCCCCAGTCCGGTACGTCCTGTGTCTCCTCCACGCACTCGCCCTGAAGTGTGTGTCACCGTTCCGGTACAACTTGTGCCGGTTCTACGCACCAGGTCTCCAGTGCACATACACAGCCCAGTACTTCCTGTGCTAGTTCCCTGCACTCGCCGTGCGAAGTGTGTCATTGTTCCGGTACAATCTGTGCCGGTTCTATGCACCAAGTCTCGAGTGCGTCTCCACAGCCCAGTATGTCCTTTGTTAGCTCCCCGCACTCATCGTGCGGAGTGTGTCATTGTTCCGCTACAATCTGTGCCAGTTCTACGCACCAGGTCTCCAGTGCGCCTCCACAGCCCAGTACGTCCTGTGCCTCCTCCTTGCACTCTCCCTGAAGTGCGTGTCTCCAGTCCGGTACGTCCTGTGCCTGCTCCTCGCGCTCGCCCTGAGGTGCGTGTCACCAGTCCGGTACCACCAGTTCCGGTCCCAAGAACCAGGCTTCCTGCGACGATCCCCAGTCCAAAGCTTCCAGCGACAGTTCGCAGTCCAGAGCTTCCGGCGACAGTTCCCAGTCCAGAGCTTCCGGCGACGTTTCACAGTCCGGAACCTCCAACAACGGTCCACGGTCCTGAACCTCCAACGACGGTCCACGGTCCGGAACCTCCTGAGACGTCTACGGTCCGGAACCTCCTGAGACGGTCCACGGTCCGGAACCTCCTGAGACGGTCCACGGTCCGGAACCTCCTGAGACGGTCCACGGTCCGGAACCTCCTGAGACGGTCCACGGTCCGGAACCTCCAGCTCCATGGCAGGAGCCTTCCTCTGCGCCGATGTCCAGTCCAGGCACGGCGTTCAGTCCCGCTCCATGGCAGGAGTCTTCCTCTGCGCCGGTTCCCAGTCCGGGCACGGCGGTCAACTCAGCTCCATGGCCGGAGCCTTCTTCGGCGCCGGTGCCCAGCCCTGACCATAGAGAGCCTTTTTATTCTCTATTTTGGTTAGGTTGGGGTGTGACTAGGGTGGGTGATCTAGTGCATTTATTTCTACACTGCTCAAAAAAATAAAGGGAACACTTAAACAACACAATGTAACTCCAAGTCAATCACACTTCTGTGAAATCAAACTGTCCACTTAGGAAGCAACACTGATTGACAATAAATTTCACATGCTGTTGTGCAAATGGAATAAACAAACGGTGGAAATTATAGGCAATTAGCCAGACACCCCCAATAAAGGAGTGATTCTGCAGGTGGTGACCACAGACCACTTCTCAGTTCCTATGCTTCCTGGCTGATGTTTTGGTCACTTTTGAATGCTGGCGGTGCTCTCACTCTAGTGGCAGTATGAGACGGAGTCTACAACCCACACAAGTGGCTCAGGTAGTGCAGCTCATCCAGGATGGCACATCAATGCGAGCTGTGGCAAGAAGGTTTGCTGTGTCTGTCAGCGTAGTGTCCAGAGCATGGAGGCGCTACCAGGAGACAGGCCAGTACATCAGGAGACGTGGAGGAGGCCGTAGGAGGGCAACAACCCAGCAGCAGGACCGCTACCTCTGCCTTTGAGCAGGAGGAGCACTGCCAGAGCCCTGCAAAATGACCTCCAGCAGGCCACAAATGTGCATGTGTCTGCTCAAACGGTCAGAAACAGACTCCATGAGGGTGGTATGAGGGCCCGACGTCCACAGGTGGGGGTTGTGCTTACAGCCCAACACCGTGCAGGACGTTTGGCATTTGCCAGAGAACACCAAGATTGGCAAATTCGCCACTGGCGCCCTGTGCTCTTCACAGATGAAAGCAGGTTCACACTGAGCACATGAGCACATGTGACAGACGTGACAGAGTCTGGAGACGCCGTGGAGAACGTTCTGCTGCCTGCAACATCCTCCAGCATGACCGGTTTGGCGTTGGGTCAGTCATGGTGTGGGGTGGCATTTATTTGTGGGGCCGCACAGCCCTCCATGTGCTCGCCAGAGTTAGCCTGACTGCCATTAGGTACCGAGATGAGATCCTCAGAGCCCTTGTGAGACCATATGCTGACACATGCACATTTGTGGCCTGCTGGAGGTCATTTTGCAGGGCTCTGGCAGTGCTCCTCCTGCTCAAAGGCAGAGGTAGCGGTCCTGCTACTGGGTTGTTGCCCTCCTACGGCCTCCTCCACGTCTCCTGATGTACTGGCCTGTCTCCTGGTAGCGCCTCCATGCTCTGGACACTACGCTGACAGACACAGCAAACCTTCTTGCCACAGCTCGCATTGATGTGCCATCCTGGATGAGCTGCACTACCTGAGCCACTTCTGTGGGTTGTAGACTCCGTCTCATGCTACCACTAGAGTGAGAGCACCGCCAGCATTCAAAAGTGACCAAAACATCAGCCAGGAAGCATAGGAACTGAGAAGTGGTCTGTGGTCACCACCTGCAGAATCACTCCTTTATTGGGGGTGTCTGGCTAATTGCCTATAATTTCCACCGTTTGTTTATTCCATTTGCACAACAGCATGTGAAATTTATTGTCAATCAGTGTTGCTTCCTAAGTGGACAGTTTGATTTCACAGAAGTGTGATTGACTTGGAGTTACATTGTGTTGTTTAAGTGTTCCCTTTATTTTTTTGAGCAGTGTATGTTGGCCTGGTTGGGGATCATATTTAGGCAGCCATTTCCCCACTGGTTTTTGTGGGATCTTGTTTCTGTGTAGTTGCCTGTGAGCACTGCTTGAGCTTCACGTTTCGTTTGCTGTTTATTGTTTTTGTGAGTTTCCTTTATTAATTAAACATGTGGAATCCAAATCACGCTGCACGTTGGTATGAGTATATTTCCAGTTCGTACGACGAGTGTGACAATGGCCACCCGGACTATTTACATTGACCTCTCCCCCCTTTGTTTTACACTGCTGCTACTCTCTGTTTATTATCTCTGCATAGTCACTTTACTCCTACCTACATGTAAAAATTACCTCGACTGACTTGTACCTCTGCACATTGACTCGGTACCGGTACCCCCTTTATATAGCTTCGTTTCTGTTATGTAATTTTCTTGTGTTACTTTGATTCGATTTTTTACATTAGTTATTTAGTAAATAATTTCTTAACTCTATTTCTTGAACTGCATTGTTGGTTAAGAGCTTGTAAGTAAGCATTTCACGGTAAGGTCTATCTATACCTGTTGTATTCGGCGCATGTGACAAATAACATTTGATTTGATTTGATTTGAAGATAGACTTTTAACACAATAAAATAGAAAGGATGTTTTTCTCGTTTCGGAGCGAGGGAAGTGTTGAGCGTGAAAGGGATAATTTGAAACAGGTCCTATATACTAGATTTAGAGTTGTTTGGACTTTAGTTGTGAATGATACAAACCTTAATGTCTTAGAAATGAGAACGTATATGGGCTGCATGATGTGACTAGAGCCTATTGATTTGAGAAAGTAGTAGAAAAAGCTTGTGCACTGTTCCTTCCCTCGGGATGCACAGCTGTTCTCTCATCAAGTATTTTCACACATCAGACTATTCACAATGTAATCTTGTCTTTACTAACATGTAAAATCAGGGGGGGGGGCAGGGAAAAAAAGACATGGAGGCTGCGCACTTTCCCGCCGGTCCGTTTTTCAATGATGCCTGGTAGACTACTTTGTTTTTACAGCGGAGCTGTACTTAATATGAGCAGCTGAGAAATATAAGAACACTTAATTCACCCACATGCATCAACCACTGTTTGAGGGGCAGGCTCTCGCTGCGTGACAGGTGATTATTCTCCCCAAACTCTGTATGTCATGGGCTCTCCAACCCTGTTCCTCTGCAGCTACCCAGTGCTTCATTTGGAAAACCAAGTGAAATCTGTTCGGGAACATCGATAGTAACATGTTTTCACCACAAAACATATTTTAAGGCAAAGGGTGACTATGTTATTTTCAATTTCATTTGCACTGATGTCAGAGTGGTTAGAGGGACAATAGAACCCTGAGTACCAGACCATTAGGATCTGATGGAGGGACAATAGAACCCTGAGTACCAGACCATTAGGATCTGATGGAGGGACAATAGAACCCTGAGTACCAGACCATTAGGATCTGATGGAGGGACAATAGATCCCTGAGTACCAGATCATTAGGATCTGATGGAGGGACAATAGAGCCCTGAGTACCAGGCCATTAGGACCTGATGGAGGGACAATAGAGCCCTGAGTACCAGACCATTAGGATCTGATGGAGGGACAATAGAACCTTGAGTACCAGGCCATTAGGACCTGATGGAGGGACAATAGAACCCTGAAGATCGGGCCATTAGGACCTGATGGAGGGACAATAGAGCCCTGAGTTCCAGACCGTTAGGACCTGATAGAGGGACAATAGAGCCCTGAGTACCAGGCCATTAGCACCTGATGGTCATTAGTGAGTTGGGTACTACCAACCATGTCCAGAGTGCATAAGAGGAGATTACCGTGACCCAGCGGTCACGTGGAATTTTACTGCGGTCATGACTCATGACTTCCGGTGTGGCGGTAATACGGTCACCACAACAGCCCTACTGGATGGTCCATGCATGATGTATGTTAGCGTGAGACAGACAGGCAAACAGTTCTGGTTCTACAGCTCTAAGTCTAGTCTACCTACCCAGCTCTCTGCTTTTTAGACTTGTCAGAGATGCCATCTCGAGACATGAGCTTGTTGAAGACCACAATACCGATCAGCATGTTCATCTGAAAGGGATAGAGAGAGACAGAGAGAGAGAGATTCAGGTTAAGCGTTAAGATCTGAGACAAGACTCTGCCAACTATAATCCCTTCAATTCCCAGACTGAACAGTCTAAAATGGAATTTGGCTATGGTGGACAGGGTTCTGAGTGTACGTGTGGTGTGTGTGTGTGTCAAGGGGTGGTATAGTTGAAGTGAGCAGATCCCGAGTCTAACCCCCTCTGTCCCGACCGTGCACCCTTTAGGACTGAGTTCTACTAAGTGTCCTTACAACTTTGATCCCTGACCCACTGGTACACATTACACACACACACACACCGATGTGCGCGCGCACGCACACACAGATTACGCATGCGCGCGCTCACACACACACACACACCCCAGCCAAGCTTCGTCATGAGTGCTTTTCCATTGGGGAATCCTGCCCATGTTAAAGATTTTCCACGCCAGTGACACTTCTCTCTTCATCCTGACCCCGTTTGCGCTCTCCTCTCCCACCTCTCCCTCCCTTCTCCCCCTCCTTCTTTTCCTCTTTCTCTCTAACGCTTTCTCCCCCACCTCCCATTCTCTTTCCCTCCCTTCTCCCTTCTCTCCTTCCCTCCACCCTTCTCTCCCTCCCTTCTCCCTTAACTCTCCTTTCCTCTACCCTTCTCTCCTTCCCTCTACCCTTCTCTCCTTCCCTCTACCCTTCTATCCTACCTTCTACCCTTCTCTCCTTTCCTCTAACCTTCTTTCCTTCCCTCTACCCTTCTCTCCTTTCCTTTACTCTTCTCTCCTACCCTCTACCTTTCTCTCCTTTCCTCTAACCTTCTTTCCTTCCCTCTACCCTTCTCTCTTTCTTTCTCACCTGACTCTAAAGTAGCCCTCCCAATCCCTCTACAATCTCTCCACTCTCTTTAAGAGTGTCTGTCTACTCCCACAGACTGCCATAGAAAGCTTGTTTCTTCACCATGAGAAAAGAATAGGAGTCCACTGGAACATAGTCCAGATCAGTGATCATTACTCCAGGACCTCAGTCTATTTTCACCACATGTCACGCCCTGACCTTAGAGAGCCTTTTTATGTCTCTATTTGGTTTGCTCAGGGTGTGATTTGGGTGGGCATTCTATGTTCTTTATTTCTATGATTTGTGTTTCTATGTTTTGGCTGGGTATGGTTCTCAATCAGGGACAGCTGTCTATCGTTGTCTCTGATTGGGAATCATACTTAGGCAGCCTGTTTTGCCACTTTAGGTTGTGGGATGTTGTTTTTGTTGGCTCTGGTGAGCCTTCAAGACGTTACGTTCGTTGCTCTTTTGTTGTTTTGTTTGGTTTTCGGTTTTTAATAAAGAATCATGAACACGTACCACCCTGCACCTCGGTCTCCTTCTGACGAGCGTTACACCACATACAGTGTTTTTCCATACAAACTTTTGTCTCTATTCCACTGAGCACTTTAGTGTATTGATACAACTGCAACATTTCTTTTTCATTTACTTCCTGTTCGTAGTAATCTTCATGTCTACTGCACTGAGCACACCATTGATCTTTCATTTCCCACCATAAATCTGTCTTCCATGTTGTTCGATGCTTTAACCTGCGTCTTTCCTTCCTGTTGACATTCCCGTCATGTACGACCTCGTTGCCCTGGGAGACAGCGGTCTCCAGCTCCGTTATTTGCCGAAGGCTAGATTAATAATTTTTTTCATTAATTAGACGGTCATCCTGAGGAGGCCTGTGTTACTCTGATCTACCTCGTCTCAATTACATCTGTTTGTCTGAGGGGGCTCTCCAAACACAACATGAGGGGAGCAGGGACACAAACACAAACACACACACACACACACACACACACACACACACACACACACACACACACACACACACACACACACACACACACACACACACACACACACACACACACACACACACACACACACGTATCTGGATTATTGAGCATGCGTGTGTATTGACACAGGGATTCACACTGGATACAGTCAGTAATTCTACAGACAGCCATACAGTAGTGATATAAACTCAGCAGAAAAAGAAAAGTCCTCTCACTGTCAACTGCGTTTATTTTCAGCAAACTTAACATGTGTAAATATTTGTATAAACATAACAAGATTCAACAACTGAGACATAAACTGAACAAGTTCCACAGACATGTGACTAACAGAAATTGAATAATTTGTCCCTGAACAAAGGGGGGGGGTCAAAATCAAAAGTAACAGTCAGTATCTGGTGTGGCCACCAGCTGCATTAAGTACTGCAGTGCATCTCCTCTTCATGGACTGCACCAGATTTGCCAGTTATTGCTGTGAGATGTTACCCCACTCTTCCACCAGGGCACCTGCAAGTTCCCGGTCATTTCTGGGGGGAAGGGCCCTAGCCCTCACCCTCCGATCCAACAGGTACCAGACGTGCTCAATGGGATTGAGATCTGGGCTCTTCCCTGGCCATGGCAGAACAGTGACATTCCTGTCTTGCAGGAAATCACGCACAGAACAAGCAGTATGGCTGGTGGCATTGTCATGCTGGAGGGTCATGTCAGGATGAGCCTGCAGGAAGGGTACCACATGAGAGAGGAGGATGTCTTCCCTGTAATGCACAGCGTTGAGATTGCCTGCAATGACAAGTTCAGTCCGGTGATGCTGTGACACACCGCTCCAGACCATGACGGACCCTCCACCTCCAAATTGATCCCGCTCCAGAGTACAGGCCTCGATGTAACGCTCATTCCTTTGACGACAAACGCGAATCCGACCATCACCCCTGGTGAGACAAAACCGCGACTTGTCAGTGAAGAGCACTTTTTGCCAGTCCTGTCTGGTCCAGCGATGGTGGGTTTGTGCCTATAGGCGACGTTGTTGCCGGTGATGTCTGGTGAGGACCTGCCTAACAACAGGCCTACAAGCCCTCAGTCCAGCCTCTCTCAGCCTATTGCGGACAGTCTGAGCACTGATGGAGGGATTGTGCGTTCCTGGTGTAACTCGGGCAGTTGTTGTTGCCATCCTGTACCTGTCCCGCAGGTGTGATGTTTGGATGTACCGATCCTGTGCAGGTGTTGTTACACGTAGTCTGCCACTGCGAGGACAATCAGCTGTCCATCCTGTCTCCCTGTAGCACTGTCTTAGGCATCTCACAGTACAGACATTGCAATTTATTGCCCTGGCCACATCTGCAGTCCTCATTTCTCCTTGCAGCATGCCTAAGGCACGTTCATGTCTTAACGACTGTTCCACAGGTGCATGTTCATTAATTGTTTATGGTTCGTTGAACAAGCATGGGAAACAGGGTTTAAACCCTTTACAATGAAGATCCATGAAGTTATTTGGATTGTTTCAAATTATATTTGAAAGACAAGGTCCTGAAAAAGGGATGTTTCTTTCTTTTGCTGCGTTTACATTATTAACAAAGCCACAGAAACATTCTTACGCTGGCGCTCTATCTCTCGGAGAATAACAAAGCCACAGAAACATTCTTACGCTGGCGCTCTATCTCTCGGAGAATAACAAAGCCACAGAAACATTCTTACGCTGGCGCTCTATCTCTCGGAGAATAACAAAGCCACAGAAACATTCTTACGCTGGCGCTCTATCTCTCGGAGAATAACAAAGCCACAGAAACATTCTTACGCTGGCGCTCTATCTCTCGGAGAATAACAAAGCCACAGAAACATTCTTACGCTGGCGCTCTATCTCTCGGAGAATAACAAAGCCACAGAAACATTCTTACGCTGGCGCTCTATCTCTCGGAGAATAACAAAGCCCCAGAAACATTCTTACGCTGGCGCTCTATCTCTCGGAGAATAACAAAGCCCCAGAAACATTCTTACGCTGGCGCTCTATCTCTCGGAGAATAACAAAGCCCCAGAAACATTCTTACGCTGGCGCTCTATCTCTCGGAGAATAACAAAGCCCCAGAAACATTCTTACGCTGGCGCTCTATCTCTCGGAGAATAACAAAGCCCCAGAAACATTCTTACGCTGGCGCTCTATCTCTCGGAGAATAACAAAGCCACAGAAACATTCTTACGCTGGCGCTCTATCTCTCGGAGAATAACAAAGCCACAGAAACATTCTTACGCTGGCGCTCTATCTCTCGGAGAATAACAAAGCCACAGAAACATTCTTACGCTGGCGCTCTATCTCTCGGAGAATAACAAAGCCCCAGAAACATTCTTACGCTGGCGCTCTATCTCTCGGAGAAGTAGAATGGTGCTACATGCTTTTTAATAAAGGCTTTGCAACAAAATATCTAGGAGAACTAATAGTTTTATAAATATGACCAAGAGGAGTCTTGCATCCAAAGACCACCTTTCCACCTATAGTGGGGAGAACATGTATTGGATACACTGCCGATTTTGCAGGTTTTCCTACTTACAAAGCATGTAGAGGTCTGTATTTTTTTTAATCATAGGTACACTTCAACTGTGAGAGACAGACAAAAGGTCTGTATGGAGGAGTGGGCCAAAATCCCTGCTGCAGTGTGTGCAAACCTGGTCAAGAACTACAGGAAACGTATGATCTCTGTAATTGCAAACAAAGGTTTCTGTACCAAATATTAATTTCTGCTTTTCTGATGTATCAAATACTTATGTCATGCAATAAAATGCAAATGAATTACTTAAAAATCATACAATGTGATTTTCGGGAATTTTGTTTTAGATTCTGTCTCTCGCAGTTGAAGTGTACCTATGATAAAAATGACAGACCTCTACATGCTTTGTAAGTAGGAAAACCTGCAAAATCGGCAGTGTTTCAAATACTTGTTCTCCCCACTGTATATTAAAACAATTGAGGTTGACTCTGGTAAATATGCCTAATGAAGTGAACTCATGCTTTTACTTTTGTTATTATTATTATTATTATTGGACATAAACGACTGTAAAAACACCAGCAAATCAGCTTCAAGTGAGTATTCCCACGCATAATAAAGAGATATTTGTAATTGTATACAAATGTAAGCAAGGTTTGAAATTATTATTTTTTTGTCAAATATTATATCTGTTTGGGCTTTTTGTGGTCAATTTGCAGTCTACTAATAATTTGTAATTACATTCCGGGCCCCTGATCATCCTTTCAATGATCCCTGCTTTACAGTAATGACAATTGAAAAGGTTGAAGGTTCCAAGTACCAGGTTAGAGAATGGTTTCTCTGTCAATGTTCGCTGCCATTGTTGTCTGACACTGGCAGTGGTGGGAAAATTAATCAATTGTCATACATCAGTAATAGTAAAGATACCATAATAGAAAATGACTGAAGTAAAAGTGAAAGTCACCCAGTAAAATACTACTTGAGTGAAAGTCTAAAAGTATTTGGTTTTAAATATACTTAAGTATCAAAAGTAAATGGAATTGCTATTTACAGATGAATAATTTGTGTTTAGTGAGTCCACCAGATCAGAGGCAGTAGGGATGACCAGGGATGTTCTCCTGATATGTCAGGTGGTGGTTGTAGCTGGTGCATGAAGTCAGGCGCAGGAGAGCAGAGATGAATGAACAACACACTTTACTTAAGGCAATAGCACAAAGTAACAATCCCAATGTGCAAACAAATAACGGTTGCCACAAAACACAAGAAAAAACAGCACCCGGAAAAAAACTGCCGGAAACGTACTGACCTAACAATAAACAATCACACACAAAGCCATGTGGGAAACAGAGGGTTAAATACACAACACATAATGAGGGAAATGAGAACCAGGTGTGTGGGAAAACAAGACAACACAAATGGAAAATGAAAAATGGATCAGCGATGGCTAGAAGACCGGCGACGTCGACCGCCGAACACCGCCCGAACAAGGAGAGGCATCGACTTCGGCAGAAGTCGTGACATGATAAGTGCGTGAATTTGACAATTTTCCTGTCAAAATGTAATCAGTACTTTTGGGTGTCATGAAAAATGTATTGATTAAAAAGTACATTATTTTCTTTAGGAATGTAGTGAAGTAAAAGTTGGCAAAAAAAAATATAAACAGTAAAGTGAAGTACAGATGCCCCCAAAAACTACTTTAGTACTTTAAAGTATTTTCAATTAAGTACTCTAGGGAGTTTTTCCTAGCCATGTAATGAGTACTTTTGGGTGTCAGGAAAAATGCATGGAGTAAAAATTACATTATTTTCGTTTGGAATGTAGAGAAGTGAAAGTTGGCAAAAAGATAAATACTAAAGTAAAGTAACATACAGATGTAACGGATGTGAAATGGCTAGCTAGTTAGCGGGTACGCGCTAGTAGCGTTTCAATCAGTTACGTCACTTGCTCTAAAACCTACAAGTAGTTTTGCCCCTTGCTCTGCAAGGGCCGCGGCTTTTGTGGAGCGATGGGTAACGATGCTTCGTGGGTGACCGTTGTTGATGTGTGCAGAGGGTCCCTGGTTCGCGCCCGAGGTCGGGGCGAGGGGACGGTTTAAAGTTATACTGTTACACAGATACCCCCAAAAACGACTTCAATAGTACTTTACTTAAGTACTCTAGGGAGTTTTCCCTAGCTACATCTGCATTGCTTGCTGTTAGGCGTTTTAGGCTGGGTTTCTGTATATCACTTTGTGACATCAGCTGATGTAAAAAGAGCTTTATGAATACAATTGATTGAATTTGATTGATTTACATCACTAGACACAGGTTACTCTGAAAGAAACCGCTAGTGGCAAATAAAGTATTAAATGATTCACTTTGTGGTATTTATCTTCCTGCTGTCTTCGAGTAATGGTTAGGATCTGGAGCAGTAAACTAGTTGCTAATGCCGAGTTCAAAACAACTGGGAACGAGGAAATCTCTGACTTCCGACTCCATTGCATTCAAGACCACTGGGAACTCTCAAAACAACTGGGAACGAGGAAATCTCTGACTTCCGACGTCATTGCATTCAAGACCACTGGGAACGAGGAAATCTCTGACTTCCGACGTCATTGCATTCAAGACCACTGGGAACGAGGAAATCTCTGACTTCCGACGTCATTGCATTCAAGACCACTGGGAACGAGGAAATCTCTGACTTCCGACGTCATTGCATTCAAGACCACTGGGAACGAGGAAATCTCTGACTTCCGACGTCATTGCATTCAAGATCACTGGGAACGAGGACATCTCTGACTTCTGACGTCATTGCATTCAAGACCACTGGGAACTCTCAAAACGACTGGGAAAATAGCTTTGAACGGTCATCCAACTCAAAATTCCAAGTCTGAAAGTCGGGCATCTTTCTAGAGCTCTGAATATCCAACCTGAAGATGACTGACATCATGATTTGACCTTGTTTTTTTCTGAGTTCCCTGTTGTCTTGAAAGCACCATATATCAACCATCTGGGGTCATCTAAACAGTGTTTATTCCTCACCCCTATCTGACCTGTGTGACAGGCAGAAGAAATAGATAATGGAAAGGATTATAAATTCAGAGTCGGGTCAATGCCTGTCGACAGACATCCAGACTTACCAATGACAATAGGGATAAAAGGTACCCACCAATACGATGACAGCTGCAGGTCCGACAAATGCGTAGAGAAGCCCGCCTTCCAAGGACAGCCAGCAACTAAAAGAAGAGAAGAAAAGAGAGGAAAAGACAGGAAGTTATTAACAATAATGTACAACTTCTGTAAAATGCACTTTGTTCTGTGTTTCATTTTCCCAATGACTAGTTCCTATGTATGAGATCCTTTTCTATTTCTCTTCAGGGGGTTCTTTCCAAATACTTTATGTAGGGGATTCAAAACCACACAGTAAAACATAAACATTTCTTCCTTTGTGAAATCACTTCATACAAATGGCCCTAAGTGCACTGCAAAAACACATGAAGGGTGAAAGGTTAAAGGTGAAAATGTGTACTCACTAGCTGGGTGTACCGTAACCTCTTGCTCTAGTGAAACCCACTGACACAGCAACCACCAGGGCTGGGAGACCTGCGAGAGAGAGAGAGCGAGAGAGCGAGAGAGCGAGAGAGCGAGAGAGAGAGAGAGAGAGAGAGAGAGAGAGAGAGAGAGAGAGAGAGAGAGAGAGAGAGAGAGAGAGAGAGGGAGATACTTTTAGAATAGAGAGAAATGAGAGAAAGACAAGTGACAGAGAGAGAGGATGATATAACAGCAAGAGAACAGACACATCCCCTTGACAATATAGCCACACAGTGTGCTATTTCACAACCGTTAGCTGACTAGCTTATGACTGTAGACTGAACATTTTCCTCCTCTATTCTCTCTCTTGGTTAATGAATGTATCTATGACTTATATCAGGGTTAACCCGAGGCGGTAGAAGTAGACCTAGTATGGATCAGAGTTCACCACCATGGGTAATACAGCCTTGGTTAGTGTACTCCGTAGGGTCCCTATCCAGTGGCTGCTGTTTTCATCTCACATTACGACAAGAGGATTCTCTTCTGTGCTGCAGTGTTCTTCTTTGGGTTATTGACCTTCCCTCCCTCTTCCCTGTTCCCTCCCTCCTCCCTGTTCCCCATTACCTCTCTCCTCCCTGTTCCCCCATTCCCTCCCTGTTCCCTCCCTCTTCCCTGTTCCCTCCCTCCTCCCTGTTCCCCCATTCCCTCCCTCCTCCCTGTTCCCCCATTACCTCCCTCCTCTCTGTTCCCTCCCTCCTCCCTGTTCCCTCACTCCTCCCTCCTCCCTGTTCCCTCACTCCTCCTTCCTCCCTGTTCCCCCACTCCTCCCTCCTCCCTGTTCCCTCCATTCCCTCCCTCCTCCCTGTTCCCCCACTCCCTCCCTCCTCCCTGTTCCCTCACTCCTCCCTCCTCCCTGTTTCCCCATTCCCTCCCTCCTCCCTGTTCCCTCCATTCCCTCCCTCCTCCCTGTTCCCTCCATTCCCTCCCTCCTCCCTGTTCCCCCATTCCCTCCCTCCTCCCTGTTCCCCCATTCCCTCCCTCCTCCCTGTTCCCCCATTCCCACCCTCCTCCCTGTTCCCTCCCTGCTCCCTGTTCCCCCACTCCCTCCCTCCTCCATGTTCCCTCCATTCCCTCCCTCCTCCCTGTTCCTCCATTACCTCCCAAATATAGTGCACAAAATAGGGAATAGGTTGAAATTTGGGACATGGCCCATATCAGGTAAGGGCATCAGTGGCTTAATGGATCAGATAGGTGGATGGATAAGGGAAAAGAGCAGGGAATGTAATTGCTAGGTTCTATCTCCCTGGATGTTGCCCTTTTCGGGGAGATGTTATCCTATATCATGTCTTATCCTTCATCATCTCCTTTAGCAAGGCAGGGGGTTGTTGTACAGGAGATGCCATAAACAGGACACAGACTGACTGTACAGGAGATGCCTTCAACAAGACACTGACTGACTGTACAGGAGACACATTCAACAAAACACAAACTGACTGTACAGGAGATGCCTTCAACAAGACACTGACTGACTGTACAGGAGACACATTCAACAAAACACAGACTGACTGTACAGGAGATGGCATTAACAGGACACAGACTGACTGTACAGGAGATGCCTTCAACAGGACACAGACTGACTGTACAGGAGATGCCATTAACAGGTGTCACGGCTCCTCCTCTGCAGTGCAGGGGCGGTTCCTCCTGCAGGCAGAGGGTCGTTAGTGATTGGAGCCACCTGGGCTCAGGGTATAAAACTGCTTACTAATCACCTCTCTCTCTCTCTCTGCTCCTCCAGGTATGCTCATGATTTGTTTGTTCCTTTGTAGTTTTGCATAGTTTTCACTCAGTCATGTTCACACACACAGATTCACGCATCCCTGCACTTTACATACACCTTACATCATGATACTTCCACACCTCATTCCTTTTTCTTAGTTTAAGTTAATAGTTTGTTTATAATAAAGAACACTTTTAAATTGGCCTATACCTGTTGTTCGTGTCCCCTCATTTTTGTCACAGGCTATGAGCCGGCTTGTGACACAGGACACAGACTGAATGTACAGGAGACACCTTCAACAGGACACAGACTGACTGTACAGGAGATGCCATTAACAGGACACAGACTGAATGTACAGGAGACACCTTCAATAGGAAACATACTGACTGTACAGGAGACACCTTCAACAGGACACAGACTGACTGTACAGGAGACACCTTCAACAGGACACAGACTGACTGTACAGGAGACACATTCAACAAAACACAGACTGACTGTACAGGAGATGCCTTCAACAGCACACAGACTGACTGTACAGGAGATGCCTTCAACAAGACACAGACTGACTGTACAGGAGATGCCTTCAACAGCACACAGACTGACTGTACGGGAGATGCCTTCAACAGCACACAGACTGACTGTACAGATTCAGAATGGTGACAGTGATTCTAGAGGTTGAAGGGAAATGTGTAGAAGATGGAACGTTCCCCTTTATTACAGTACAGGAACCCTGTATGCTTAAGATAATAACTACAGTATGTTAGTGTGTACATTTTACAGTGTGTGTGTGTTTGTGTGTTTGTGTGTGTGTTTGTGTGTGCCTACCCCAGCCCAGGCACAGGAAGCGTTTACGTATGAGGCGTGTCCTCATCTTGCCAATCACAGCCAGGTAAGACTGCCACGCCTCTGTCAGTACCCAGCAGAACGATGCCAAGAAGAAGAAATGAAGGAATGCAGCAGTCACAGTACACAGGCCCTGTAGAGAGAGAGAGGGAGAGGGGGAGAGAGACAGAGAGGGGGAGAGAGACAGAGAGGTGGTTGTGAGGGAGGAGAGGACACAAGAGAAAGGAGAGGGACAGAGAGGTGGTTGTGAGGGAGGAAAAGACACAAGAGAAATGAGAGGGACAGAGAGGTGGTTGTGAGGGAGGAGAGGACACAAGAGAAAGGAGAGGGACAGAGAGGTGGTTGTGAGGGAGGAGAAGACACAAGAGAAATGAGAGGGACAGAGAGGTGGTTGTGAGGGAGGAGAAGACACAAGAGAAATGAGAGGGACAGAGAGGTGGTTGTGAGGGAGGAGAGGACACAAGAGAAAGGAGAGGGACAGAGAGGTGGTTGTGAGGGAGGAGAGGACACAAGAGAAAGGAGAGGGACAGAGAGGTGGTTGTGAGGGAGGAGAGGACACAAGAGAAAGGAGAGGGACAGTGAGTCACAGACAGTGATGAAGGAAAGAAGGTTTCAGATGAGTTAGAAGTGCTAAGAACAACAGTTCTTCAACAATGACAGAACACAGGTGATATTTCTTAAAAATACTGTAGACTACTAGAATAGATGAACAATCGTATAATTTTTAACATGACCATAACTAAGCGATGGTGTAGTGTGTGTGAGTGTGTGTGTGTCCACCCGCGCGTGTGTTTCTTGTTCTCACCTTGCCGAGTGTCTGGGACTGTCCAACCAGTATCAACATGTTGGATGCCAGGATGGAGAGACAGAAATTAACCAAGATGATAGACCTTTCCGAACGAATATACCTGAGAGAGACATTGAGACAGAAAGGCAGAAAGTAGGAAGAGGAGGAAGACGAAAAGAAGGAAGGAGGAATTGATTGAAATTGATGGTTGAACTGATAGACTGATTCATTTCCTGAACATGGTCACATGATTACCCTGCCAGTACAGCCATCTGCTCTGGTGCTACTCTCTCCTGAGCTCCTGAGCTCTCCCTCTCTCTCTCTCCTGAGCTCTCCTCTCTCTCTCCTGAGCTCTCTCTCTCCTGAGCTCTCTCTCTCTCTCTCTCTCTCTCTCTCTCTCTCGCTCTCTCTCCTGAGCTCTCTCGCTCTCTCTCTCGCTCTCTCTCTCTCTCTCTCTCTCTCCTCTCTCTCTCTCCTGATCCTCTCTCTCCTGCGCTCTCTCCTCTCTCTCCTGAGCTCTCTCCTCTCTCTCCTGAGCTCTCTCCTCTCTCTCCTGAGCTCTCTCCTCTCTCTCCTGAGCTCTCTCCTCTCTCTCCTGAGCTCTCTCTCTCTCTCTCTCGCTCTCTCTCGCTCTCCTGAGCTCTCCTGAGCTCTCCTGAGCTCTCCTGAGCTCTCCTCTCTCTCTCTCTCCTGAGCTCTCTCTCCCCCTCTCCCTGTCACGTGGGCATGAAGCGATTCGGGAGACAGGCGCAGGAATGATTATCACACAGGACAAGACCCGGAATCATCTGCGCAATCTACAAGGGCACGAAAGCCCAAAACACACAGCACAGGTACTCACACACACCAACGGACATTGTAACAATAATCAACAGCACCACGGTGAACAAAGGGCACATATATACACATACAATCAGTGGGAACAGGGGACAGGTGTGCGCTATGAAAGTTCCAGAGGGATCTGTGACACTCCCTCTCTCCCTCTCTCTCTCTCTCTCTCTCACTCTCTCTCTCTCTCCAGATCTCTCTCCAGATCTCTCTCCAGATCTCTCTCCCGATCTCTCTCCCGATCTCTCCTGATCTCTCCCCCTCTCTCTCCGGCTCTCTCTCTCTCTCTCTCTCTCTCTGCCTCTCTCCCTCTCTCTCGCTGCCTCTCTCCCTCTCTCTCCTGATCTCTCTCCCTCTCTGCCTCTTTACCTCTCTCTCCTGATCTCTCTCCCTCTCTCCCTCCCTCCCTCCCTCACACAGTTAGTCCCCCCCATCTGAATCTGGCTATGCCGTCTCCGATTTGTTCTCCATTAGACCTAATTGGAGTTTTGGCATGGACTGCTCCACTGTCGAGCCAACCCGGGGGTTTTCTCACCCTTGGTTAATCTCTTATGGAAAGCTGTGCAGTTTGCAGATGTGTGTGTGTGTGTGTGTGTGTGTGTGTGTGTGTGTGTGTGTGTGTGTGTGTGTGTGTGTGTGTGTGTGTGTGTGTGTGTGTGTGTGTGTGTGTGTGTGTGTGTGTGTGTGCGTGTGTGTGTGTGTGTGTGTGTTTATAAAAGAGAGAAAGTGTGCATGTGCTCACCTCCAGAAAGCAACATAGATGAGCAGCAGGATGAGCAGAGCGCTGCAGGAGACCCCACAGCCCACCAGGAGGGGAACAGAGGGCATACTGGATGGACCCATGTCCTAGAGAGAGAGAGAGAGAGAGAGAGAGAGAGAGAGAGAGAGAGAGAGAGAGAGAGAGAGAGAGAGAGAGAGAGAGAGAGAGAGAGAGAGAGAGAGAGAGAGAGAGAGAGAGAGAGAGAGAGAGAGAGAGAATTTACTTGACAGCCTTTCGTCTTGGGCCCTAATACGCTGAGTCACAGATCATGAATCTACTCTTCTTTCCTCACCTCCATTCTCACACTCCCTCCCTCCATCTGCACATCTTATCACCAGTCCCACCCAGCATGCTGACTCTATTCTCTGGCACCCATAGATTCCATATTTAGTAGTTCACTACTTGTGACCAGAGCACAATGGGCCTATAGTGCAATACAATGAATAGGGTGCCAGTTGGGACGTATCCCGCTTCTGATGATGTCCCTCCATCTAGTCAGGTCAGCACAGTCTGTTGATCAGTCATCTCCTGTCCCATGTGGATTACACAACTATCCACTGTCATCTGACCTATAGTGGATCAACTGATTAAGACAATTGTTTAATCTGTTTACAACCTACACTCAGTTGCTCTGTCTATAGAGCTTTAGTTACTCCAAGTACGCCCCAAATGGCACCCTATTCCCTACATAGTAGTGCACACCTTTTGACAAGAGCCCATTTAGGACTTAGATAATGAGCTGCACTGCAACTGTAGTTAAGTATCATGTAAACTGTGTAGATGTCAGTCAAATATGGACAGCTGAAACATGTCCCCTGACAGGTGGTGTTTCAGTATAGATGTTATTACAATATGGTCAGCTGAAACATGTTCCCTGACAGGTGGTGTTTCAGTATAGATGTTATTACAATATGGACAGCTGAAACATATCCCCTGACAGGTGGTGTTTCAGTATAGATGTTATTACAATATGGACAGCTGAAACATATCCCCTGACAGGTGGTGTTTCAGTATAGATGTTATTACAATATGGTCAGCTGAAACATGTCCCCTGACAGGTGGTGTTTCAGTATAGATGTTATTACAATATGGTCAGCTGAAACATGTTCCCTGACGGGTGGTGTTTCAGTATAGATGTTATTACAATATGGATAGCTGAAACATGTCCCCTGACAGGTGGTGTTTCAGTATAGATGTTATTACAATATGGATAGCTGAAACATGTCCCCTGACAGGTGGTGTTTCAGTAAAGATGTTATTACAATATGGTCAGCTGAAACATGTCCCCTGACAGGTGGTGTTTCAGTAAAGATGTTATTACAATATGGTCAGCTGAAACATGTCCCCTGACAGGTGGTGTTTCAGTATAGATGTTATTACAATATGGATAGCTGAAACATGTTCCCTGACAGGTGGTGTTTCAGTATAGATGTTATTACAATATGGATAGCTGAAACATGTCCCCTGACAGGTGGTGTTTCAGTATAGATGTTATTACAATATGGATAGCTGAAACATGTCCCCTGACAGGTGGTGTTTCAGTATAGATGTTATTACAATATGGTCAGCTGAAACATGTCCCCTGACAGGTGGTGTTTCAGTATAGATGTTATTACAATATGGTCAGCTGAAACATGTCCCCTGACAGGTGGTGTTTCAGTATAGATGTTATTACAATATGGTCAGCTGAAACATGTCCCCTGACAGGTGGTGTTTCAGTATAGATGTTATTACAATATGGTCAGCTGAAACATGTCCCCTGACAGGTGGTGTTTCAGTATAGATGTTATTACAATATGGTCAGCTGAAACATGTCCCCTGACAGGTGGTGTTTCAGTATAGATGTTATTACAATATGGATAGCTGAAACATGTCCCCTGACAGGTGGTGTTTCAGTATAGATGTTATTACAATATGGTCAGCTGAAACATGTCCCCTGACAGGTGGTGTTTCAGTATAGATGTTATTACAATATGGTCAGCTGAAACATGTCCCCTGACAGGTGGTGTTTCAGTATTACTTATATCAAAACGTGAAACAAGAGCCGGATACCAAATTACAAGTAAAGCTGTCTAATCACTGCTCACTACTGTGAGCACACACGTACCCACGAACACACACACACACACACACACACACACACACACGCACACACACACAAAAACACACACACAAACACACACACACAAACGTACGCACGCACACACAGACACACACACAGACACACACACACGTACCCACGCACACACAGACACACACACACACGTACCCACGCACACACAGACACACACACACATAGGTGGCACGTGTGTGTGTGTGTTCATGAGTACGTGTGTGCTCACAGTAGTGAGCAGTGATTAGACAGCTATACAGCTTTACAAAAGAAAGGTTGTTTTTTTCGTGGCGTCATTACGTCATCTACCTACGTTATATAGGTGGCACGTCAGCTTTGACATCGGTTTTGCACATCGGCGGTAACTTCTCTAGGGTAGGGGGCAGCATTCGGAATTTTGGATAAAAAGCATGCCCAAATTAAACTGCCTGCTTCTCGGGCCCAGAAGATATGATATGCATATAACTGGTAGATTTGGATAGAAAACACTCTAAAGTTTCCAAAACTGTTAAAATAGTGTCTGTGAGTATAACTGAAAAATCCATTCGGGAAGTAGTTTTTTTATTTTTTTTGGTTTTCTATTCAATGCCATTACAGTATCCATTGACTTAGGACTCAAAATGCAGTTCCTATGCCTTCCACTAGATGTCAACAGTCTTTAGAAATTGTTTCAGGCTTGTATTCTGAAAAATGAGGAAGTAAGAGCAGTCTGAATGAGTGGACCCTAAAGTGTCACAGAGCTTTTTCATGCGCGCGCGATATTATAGATTATTTAGGCTAAAAACAACCTGAGGATTGAATATAAACATCGTTTGACATGTTTCTATGAACTTTACGGATACAATTTGGATATTTTTGTCTTCCTGTTTTGACTGCGTTTGAGCCTGTGGAATACTGAAGAAAACGCGCTAACAAAACAGAGGTTTTTGGATATAAAGAGACTTTATCGAACAAAAGGAACATTTATTGAGTAAATTAATGTCTGCTGAGTGCAACCATATGAAGATCATCAAAGGTAAGGGATTAATTTTATCTCTATTTCTGACTTGTGTAACTCTTCTCCTTGGCTGGTTACTGTTTGTAATGATTTGTCTGCTGGGCTATGTTCTCAAATAATCGTAAGGTATGCTTTCGCCGTAAAGCATTTTTTAAATCTGACACCGTGGTTGGATTCACAAGAAGTTCACCTTTAAACCTATGTAAAATATGTTTTGTTTTCTAAATTTTTATAATGAGTATTTCTGTATTTGAATTTGGCACCCAGCAGTTTCACTGGCTGTTGAAGAGGTGGGACGCTAACGTCTCACGTACCCAAGAGAGGTTAAACTAGACATCGGGCCGATGCCGATGTTGGCATTTTTAGCTTAT
>NC_052338.1:28809248-28851748 GCF_016432855.1 Salvelinus namaycush
AACGGTTTGTTTCGGTCAATACGTCCCGGGAAAAGAGCCATCATGTATGGTTGTGTTAGTAACAACCAGAGGATTGCAATGAAATCAACCATGACTGGATAAACGTTTGTTTAGTGTGTGTAATTACCATGAATGCTTCGTCCAAAGTTGAATGAGACGGAAATCATGACGCAACCGGTTTACAAATGTTTCGTGTTAGGCTATTTTATCAAACAAAACAAACATTCACTGTGTAGTTAGGACACTTGGCATTGCCACCAGAGAAAGATCTTCAATGGTAAGCGATTTATTTTATTGTTATTTCTGACTTTCGTGACACTAATGCTTGGTTGGAAAATGCTAGTAATACTTGTGCGTGTGGGGCGCCGTCCTCAGAAAATCGCATGTTTGCTTTTGCAGTAAACCTTTTTGAAATCTGACACATTGGCTGGATTAATAAGACGTTCATCTTTTAAATGATGTAAGATACATGTATTTACAAGAATGTTTAATACAACAAATCGTGAATTTAAAATGTTAGCTCTCTGCAGTTTCACCGGATGTTGGCCTGGTGGGACATTAGCATCTCACCTACCCTAGAGAAGTTAAAAACAACCTGAGGATTGATTATAAAAAACGTTTGACATGTTTCTACGAACATTACGGATACTTTTTGGAATTTTCGTCTGCCCTTCAGGACCGGAACGAGCCTGTGGTTTTCTGAACATAACGCGCAAACCAAATGGCGGTTTTTGGTTATAAATCTTTATCGAACAAAAATAACATTTATTGTGTAACTGGGAGTCTCGTGAATGCAAACATCCGAAGATCATCAAAGGTAAGCGATTAATTTTATTGCTTTTCTGACTTTCGTGACCAAGCTAATTTGCGGCTAGCTGTTCTTACTGTTTTGTCTAGTGATTGATAAACTCACAAATGCTTGGATTGCTTTCGCTGTAAAGCATATTTTCAAAATCTGACACGATAGGTGGATTAACAACAAGCTAAGCTGTGTTTTGGTATATTTCACTTGTGATTTCATGATTATAAATATTTTTAGTATTTCTTTTGAATTTGGCGCTCTGCAATTCAGCGGTTGTTTACGAAAATGATCCCGCTAAAGGGATCCGTGCGTCAAGAAGTTAAATTAAAGTAACAACAATCTCTAGCTTGTAAATATCCACACAACACACCAACACATTAGCTTGTTGGCTCCAGTTAGCGCTAACTCGGTAACCTCAGTGTTATAGAGCAGAGTGGGAAATGTGACTCACCGGGTCTTTAGCCTGCTGCGCTAGTATAGCATAGGTGGAGATCCTGCTGCAAAGGCATTTGGTGTGGACAGCGGCAGAAGCGAGCGTTTGGCAGCCCTCTGTGTCCCAGTTCTCAGAGCCAGCTTCCCTGGAGGTGGGGGAACATGGGACACACACAGTGAGTGATACGCACACACCATCACACACAAAAAAAGGTCACAGAAGAGCACACATGCACTCAAACCAAAAGTCGTAAAGAGAAAAGAGAGGAGAGAGGAGAGAGAGAGAGAGTGTACACAAACAACAAGTGTGCGGTTAAAATTGGCAAAAAACACACAGCTTTCTTTTCACAGGGCCGTGGGGTGAGACAGGGATGCAGCTTAAGCCCCACCCTCTTCATCATATATATCAATAACTTGCCAAGGGCACAAGAACAGTCTGCAGTACCTGGCCCTACTAGAATCTGAAGTCAAATGTCAACTGTTTGCTGATGATCTGGTGATTCTGTCACCAACCAAGGGCCTACAGTAGCACCTAGATCTTCTGCACAGATTCTGCCAGACCTGGGATCTGACAGTAAATCTCAGTAAGATGAAAATAATGGTTTTCCAAAAAATGTCCAGTCACAAGGACCACAAATACAAATTCCATCTAGACACTATTGCCCTAGAGCACACAAAAAATGATACATACAGTTACTCAGCCAAAACATCAGCGCCACAGGTAACTTCCACAAAGCTGTGAACGATCTGAGAGTCAAGGCAAGAAGGGCATTCTATGCCATCAAAAGAAACATAAAATTTGACATACCAATTAGGATCTGGCTAAAAATACTTGAATGAGTTATAGAACCCATTGCCCTTTATGGTTGTGAGGTCTGGGGTCCGCTCACCAACCAAGAATTCACAAAATGAGACAAACACCAAATTGAGACTCTGCATGCATAATTCTGCAAAAATATCCTACTTGCACAACGTAAAACACCAAATAATGCATGCAGAGCAGAATTAGGCCAATACCCTCTAATTATCAAAACTCAGAAAAGAGCCGTTAAATTCTACAAACATCTAAAAGGAAGCGATTCCCAAACCTTCCATAACAAAGCCATCACCTACAGAGAGATGAACCTGGAGAAGAGTCCCCTAAGCAAGCTGGTCCTGGGGCTCTGTTCACAAACACAAACACACCCCACAGAGCCCCAAGACAGCAACACAATTAGACCCAACCAAATCCCGTGAAAACAATACCATAATTACTTGACACATTGGAAAGAATTAACAAAAAAACAGAGCAAACTATAATGCTATTCGGTCCAGTAGAGAACACAGTTCCAGAATACCTGACCACTGTGACTGACCAAAAATTAAGGAATGCTTTGACTATGTACAGATTCTGTGAGCATAGCCTTGCTATTAAGAAAGGCTGCTGTAGGCAGACCAGGCTCTCAAGAGAAGATAGGCTATGTGCACACTGCCCACAAAATGAGGTGGAAACTGAGCTGCACTTCCTAACCTCCTGTCAAATGTATGACCACATTAGAGACTTATACAGTGCAATAAAATGCAAATTAATTACTTAAAAATCATACAATGTGATTTTCTGGATTTTTGTTTTAGATTCCGTCTCTCACAGTTGAAGTGTACCTATGATAAAAATTACAGACCTCTACATGCTTTGTAAGTAGGAAAACCTGCAAAATCGGCAGTGTATCAAATACTTGTTCTCCCCACTGTACATGTATGATCTGTGTGGTAATAGTATTTGTAACTCTGAAATCCATTTGCATTGCTAGTTACAGCCTAATGTTAGCTAGCTAGCTAACGTTGAACCTAGTTGGTTACCTATAGGTACCTGCAATTTAATACTACAGCAATTCATGCATGGGTTGGGTTATGGATCTTTGTTTAGTTAGCTAGCTACATTTGCCAGGTGATTACATGACCCATCAAGTTAGCCAGTTGGGTCTGGGGGTGACCCATCAAGTTAGTCAGGTGTGTCTCGGGTGATTACAGGTATGTCTGGGGGTGATTACGGCCATCTATCATATTTCATGAACATGTGTACATGTCTAGACAATGGTGACCCATCCACTTAGCTAGATGTGGCTGGGGAGGGGGGTTATAGCATTTATTTCACTAGACCCATCAATTTAGAAACTGTGTCTGCATAAGATTAATCTAATAATTATAAAATATTTATAAAATATGTTTATCTGGACATAAATATGAACTTTATCAAACAAAACATGCATGTATTGTGTAACATGAAGTCCTATGAGTGTCATCTGATGAAGATCATCAAAGGTTAGTGATTAATATTAGCTATATTTCTGCTTTTTGTGACTGCTATCTTTCGCTGGAAAAATGGCTGTGCTTATTGTGGTTTGGTGTGACCAAACATAATCGTTTGTAGTGCTTTCGCTGAAAAGCATATTTGAAATCGGACACTTTGGTGGGATTAACAACAAGATTACCTTTAAAATGGTATAAGAAACATGTATGTCTGAGGAATTTTAATTATGAGATTTCTGTTGTTTTGAATTTGGCGCCCTGCACTTTCACTGGCTGTTGTCATATCATCCCGTCACCGGGATTGCAGCCATAAGACGTTTTTAACGTGAAGAACAACATGACCTGCACTAAAGTCAGATTAAGATATAGGCCAAGGACTAGATAAAGTGTATTTTTATCTACTACTTTCACCACTTTTAGTCTTAATGTCAATAGGGGGGCGCTATTTCCACTTTGGAAAAAATCGTGCCCAATTTAAACGGCCTCGTACTCTATTCTAGATCGTACAATATCCATATTATTATTACTATTGGATAGAAAACACTCTCAAGTTTCTAAAACTGTTTGAATTATATCTGTGAGTAAAACAGAACTCATTTGGCAGCAAACTTCCAGACAGGAAGTGAAAAATCTGAAAACGATGCTCTGTTCCAGGGCCTGCCTATTCAATTGCCTAATTTCTATGGATTTGCATGCACTGCATACGCCTTCCACTAGATGTCAACAGGCAGTGGAAGGTGGAATGGGGTGTCTAGCTTGATCTGAGGTCGAACAAGAGCTCTTGGAATGACGTGACCACAATTTCCTTTCTCTACCTAGGCGCGGGAAGGACATCAGCATTGGCTTCTGAAAAGCGTTCGGTATAGACGGTGGATGTCTCCGGCTCTGATTTTATTTGATAGATGTGATAAAAACATCATAAAGTAGTTTTTTTCAACCGAGTTGTATCAGTTTATTCAACGTTTATTGCGACTTTTGGCATTTTCCTTTCTTTGCGTCAGGAGAAGATGGGCATGTTCGCGCCACATGGCTAGCTAAGGTTGCTAATTCGACAGGAGAAGAGGACATTCTAAAACCAAACAACGATTTATTCTGGACAAAGGACTCCTTGTACAAGATTCTGATGGAAGCTCAGCAAAAGTAAGAACAATTTATGATGTTATTTCGTATTTCTGTGGAAAATTAGTCCTGTTTTCCGCCCTTTTTGCGGGCGCTGTCTCGCTATAACGTAAGCTGTTTGTTATGGTAAAGTTATTTTTAAAAATCTAACACGGCGGTTGCATTAAGAACTAGTGTATCTTTCATTTGCTGTCCAACATGTATTTTTTAGTAAAGTTTATGATGAGTTCTTTGGTCAGATTAGGTGAGTGTCCAAAATATCTCCGGAGATTCTGGTTAATCGATGCTACATATTCACAATGTATAACCACGGTTTGCAGCTCAAAATATGCACATTTTCGAACAAAACATAAGTGTATTGTCACGTTCCTGACCTGTTTTCTGTTGTTTTTGTATGTGTTTAGTTGGTCAGGGCGTGAGTTGGGGTGGGCATTCTATGTTATGTGTTTCTATGTTGGGTTAAATGTGTTGCCTGATATGGTTCTCAATTAGAGGCAGGTGTTTGACGTTTCCTCTGATTGAGAACCATATTAAGGTAGGCTGTTCTCACTGTTTGTTTGTGGGTGATTGTTCCTGTGTCTGTGTCTACCACACGGGACTGTTTCCTTTGTTCGTTCGTTTGGCTAGTCTTTCCTGTTCGTGCGTTCTTCGTGTCTATGTAAGTTCTCAAGTTCAGGTCTGTCTACGTCGTTTTGTTGTTTTGTATTCTAATTAAGTGTATTTCGTGTCAGTGTTCATCTTGTTATTAAATTCTTTATGTCTGCATACCTCGCTGCATGTTGGTCCGATCCTTGCTCCTCCTCATCCGAGGAGGAGGAATTAGACGAACGTTACAGAATCACCCACCAACAAAGGATCAAGCAGCGGGGTAACGGGCAGCAGCGACAGCAGCAGCGGTACAAGGCGGAATGGACATGGGAGGAAATCCTAGACGGAGAAGGACCCTGGGCAGAACCAGAGGAGTGTCGCCGCCCCAAAGCGGAGCTGGAGGCAGCGAAAGCGGAGAGGCGGCATTATGAGGCGCTAGCAAGGCAGAGCGGCTGGAAGCCCGAGAGGCTCACCCAAAAATTTCTTTGGGGGGGGCTAAAAGGGAGTGTAGCTGGGTCAAGTAGTAGACTTGAGCCAACTCCCCTTGCTTACCGTAAGGAGCCGGTCAGGGCGGTATTGGAGGTGAGCGACGCAGAGACAGTGAAGGAGTTAATGGGGAAATTGGAGGAGAGAGTTATGAGGGATGTACTGGTTTGGTGCATAAGGCACGACATCCGCCCGACTGAACGTGTCGGGGAGTTGATGTCACCGGGGACAGCTCTCCATACTCGTGCTGAGGTGCGTGCTAGCCGTCTGGTTAAGACAGTGCCTACACCACGCACCAAGCCTCCTGTGCGTCTCCAGAGTCCTGTGCGTCCTGTTACTGCTCTCCGCACTAGCCCTGAGATGCGTGTCCCCAGCCCAGTACCACCAGTTCCGGCACCACGCACTAGGCCTAATGTGCGTCTCCAGAGCCCTGTTCCTTCTCCACGCACTCTCCCTGTGGTGCGTGTCTCCAGCCCAGTGCCTCCAGTTCCGGCACCACGCACCCAGCCTCCTGTGCGTCTCCAGAGCCCTGTACGCACTGTTCCTTCTCCCCGCACTCGCCCTGAGGTGCGTGCCCTCAGTCCGGTACCACCAGTTCCGGCACCACGCACCAGGCCTATAGTGCGCTTTGAGAAACCAGTGTGCCCTGTTCCTGCTCCCCGCACTAGCCTTGAGGTGCGTGTCTCCAGTCCGGTACCACCAGTTCCGGCACCACGCACCAGGCCTACTGTACGCCTCAGCAGGTCAGAGTCGGCCGTCTGCCCAACGCTGCCGGCACTGCTCATCTGCCCAGCGCCGTCTGAGCTGCCTGCCTGCCCAGCACCATCTGAGCCATCTGTCTGCCCAGCGCCGTCTGAGCCATCCGTCTGTCCAGCGCCATCTGAGCCATCCGTCAGTCAGGAGCCGCCAGAGCCGCCAGCCAGTCAGGAGCCGCCAGAGCCGCCAGCCAGTCAGGAGCTGCCAGAGCCGCCAGCCAGTCAGGAGCTGCCAGAGCCGCCAGCCAGTCAGGAGCTGCCAGAGCCGCCAACCAGTCAGGAGCTGCCAGAGCCGCCAGCCAGTCAGGAGCTGCCAGAGTCGCCAGCCAGTCAGGAGCTGCCAGAGCCGCCAGCCAGTCAGGAGCTGCCAGAGCCGCCCTCCAGTCATGAGCCGCCCTCCAGTCATGAGCTGCCCTCCAGTCATGAGCTGCTCTCCAGTCATGAGCTGCTCTCCAGTCATGAGCTGCCCTTCAGTCATGAGCTGCCCTCCAGTCATGAGCTGCTCTCCAGTCATGAGCTGCCCTGCAGTCATGAGCTGCCCTCCAGTCATGAGCTGCCCTCCAGTCATGAGCTGCCCTCCAGTCATGAGCTGCCCTCCAGTCATGAGCTGCCCTCCAGTCATGAGCTGCCCTTCAGTCATGAGCTGCCCTCCAGTCATGAGCTGCCTTCCAGTCATGAGCTGCCTTCCAGTCATGAGCTGCCCTCCAGTCATGAGCTGCCTTCCAGTCATGAGCTGCCCTCCAGTCATGAGCTGCCCTCCAGTCATGAGCTGCCCTCCAGTCATGAGCTGCCCTTCAGTCATGAGCTGCCTTAAAGTCATGAGCTGCCTTCCAGTCATGAGCTGCCCTCCAGTCATGAGCTGCCCTCCAGTCATGAGCTGCCCTCCAGTCATGAGCTGCCATATAGTCCGGAGCTGCATCTAGTCCGAAGCAACCATTCAGTCCAGAGCTGCCTCTCTGTCCGGAGCTGCCCTTCAGTCCGGAGTTGCCCCTCTGTCCTGAGCTACCTCTCTGTCCTGAGCTACCTCTCTGTCCTGGGCTACCTTTCTGTGCTGAGCTACCTCTCTGTCCTGAGTTGTCTCCTCTATTTAGGAGGGGCCTTGGTGAAGGTTCCTGGACCAGGGTCGGGGGCGAGGGTCGCCACTCAAGGGACGCTAAGGAGGAGGACAAAGACAATGGTGGAGTGGTGTCCTCGTCCTGCGCCGGATCCGCCACCGCGGACAGATGCCCACCCAGACCCTCCCCTTGAGTTTTAGGGGTGCGCCCGGAGTTCGCACCTTGAGGGGGGGGTTCTGTCACGTTCCTGACCTGTTTTCTGTTGTTTTTGTATGTGTTTAGTTGGTCAGGGCGTGAGTTGGGGTGGGCATTCTATGTTATGTGTTTCTATGTTGGGTTAAATGTGTTGCCTGATATGGTTCTTATTATTATTAAGGTAGGCTGTTCTCACTGTTTGTTTGTGGGTGATTGTTCCTGTGTCTGTGTCTACCACACGGGACTGTTTTGTTTGTTCGTTCGTTTGGCTAGTCTTTCCTGTTCGTGCGTTCTTCGTGTCTATGTAAGTTCTCAAGTTCAGGTCTGTATACGTCGTTTTGTTGTTTTGTATTCTAATTAAGTGTATTTCGTGTCAGTGTTCGTCTTGTTATTAAATTCTTTATGTCTGCATACCACGCTGCATGTTGGTCCGATCCTTGCTCCTCCTCATCCGAGGAGGAGGAATTAGACGAACGTTACATGTATTGTATAACCTGATGTTATAGGACTGTCATCTGATGAAGTTGGTCAAGGTTAGTGATTAATTTTATATATTTTGCAGTTTTTTTGCGATCGCTACCTTTTGCTGCTGATAAATGCATTTGTGTGTTTGGCTATTGTGGTAAGCTAATATAATGCTATATTGTGTTTTCGCTGTAAAACACTTAAAAAATCTGAAATATTGGCTGGATTCACAAGATGTTTATCTTTCATTTGCTGTACACCATGTATTTTTCATAAATGTTTTATGATGAGTATTTAGGTATTTCACGTTGCTCTCTGTAATTATTCTGGCTGCTTTGGTGATATTTTTGATGGTAGCTGCAATGTAAAACTATGATTTATACCTCAAATATGCACATTTTCGAACAAAACATAAATTTATTGTATAACATGTTATAAGACTGTCATCTGATGAAGTCGTTTCTTGGTTAGTGACTAATTATATCTCTATTTGGTTGGTTTTGTGATAGCTACCTATGCGGTAGAAGAATGGTGAAAATATGCGGTTGAGTCTTTTGCTATTGTGGTTAGCTAATAGAAATACATATTGTGTTTTCGCTGTAAAACATTTTAAAAATCGGAAATGATGGCTGGATTCACAAGATGTTTATCTTTCATTTGCTGTATTGGACTTGTGATTTCATGAAAATTATATTATATGATATCCCTGTCGCGTTAGGCTAGGCTATGATAGTCAGCTTTTTTGATGAGGATGCTCCCGGATCCGGGATGGGTAGCAATGAAAGGTTAATCTATAGTTGTTCACTACATTACCTTACTTGCTTTGTTTAGCACATGGCCTCACAAGTGAATCCTTAAAGAGATGGGTGGGGCTAAGGTGTGACAAAGTTGAATAGGTGTAGACAAAGAAGAGCTCTCCAGTAGGTATACCAAAACATTCAAGGGACATTTTCTCAAAAGTAAGTTACAATTTCATCAACTTTCAAAGCATAATTACTTTCCCATTGTTTCTCAACTGCAGTGTATGATAAACAATTTTGTAGCTCTGAGTCTCTACTTTTATCCAACGTAAAAAATACAATTTCAAATTTTGCTGCATAAGACCAAATCGTGGTGGTTAGTCACATACAGCTATATATACATATGCGTATGTGGACACCCCTTCAAATTAGTGGATTCGGCTATTTCAGCCACACCCATTTCTGACAGGTGTATAAAATCGAGCACACAGACATGTAATCTCCATATCTCCATGGACAAGCATTGGCAGTAGAATGGCCTTACTGAAGAGCTCTTCAATGTGGCACTGTCATAGGATGCCACCTTTCCAACAAGTCAGTTCATACATGTTCTGCCCTGCTAGAGCTACCCTGGTCAGCTGTAAGTGCAGTTATTGTGATATGGAAACGTCTAAGAGCAACAACGGCTCTGAAGCAAAGTGGTAGACCAGTCAAGCTCACAGAACTGGAAGGCGTAGTGCTGAAGCGTGTAGTGCGTAAAAATCGTCTGTCCTCACTTGAAACACTCACTACCGAGTTCCAAACTGCCTCTGGAAACGTCAGCACAACAACTGTTCATCGGGAGCTTCATGAAATGGGTTTCCATGGCTGAGCAGCCGCACACAAGCCTAAGATCACCATGCGCAATGCCAAGCGTCAGCTGGAGTGGTATAACACTCGCCGTCATTGGACTCTGGAGCAGTGAAAACGCGTTCTCTGGAGTGATTAATCACGCTTCACCACCTGGCAGTCCGACGAATGATTCATTCGTTTGGCGGACGCCAGGAGAACGCTACCTGCCCGAATGCATAGTGCCAACTGTAAAGTTTGGTGGAGGAGGAATAATGGTCTGGGGCTGTTTTTCATGGTTCGGGCTAGGCCCCTTAGTTCCAGTCAAGAACATGTGTGCTTATTATGTCTGTTCTCCAAATAGTTTTTAAATGGTATAGATATGGAGTAAATGAGCTTCCACTCCCCCATTCTTGAAATCTTCTCTTTGTGTCTCTCTTGTCCTGTTGGGCAATGTTGTGCCTCTCCTCTCTCTCCTGTTGAATTAGATAGTGATCTGCCTCGCTCTCTGTGGGTAATGTGTTTTAAATGCTCTAATGAAAAGTGTGATGTTAAGGTCGATCAATGGGAACATTCAGCGTCTCTAATTGAACTAATGACCAGCCTTACAGACATTGACACGTCAACCATGCTCTACTACAAATGTCTGTTGTACCAGTTTTACTATTTATAACGGTGATACAAGTCTTCAAAGAGCTGTTAGAAAGTGACACTAACTGTACTAATGACCAGTGTGACTCACAGCTATCGACACTAAACTATGCTCTGCCTTGTCTCTGGCACGTCAACTAATGCCAGACTGTGGCGCCAGTTATAACTGAGTTGTTATGAGACTTCAAAGAGATTATTTAGAGCAATATGTATGCTTAGCCCTGACACTTACTGAACTAACTGTCAGCCCCCTCAGGACTTGGTGTTAATTAAGTACAGCTGAAACAGAATTTACTGCTTCTGTTATAACACAGCTGAGATGTAATCAACATTAAACTAGTTGGTAATGCTGCCACCGAACACCGACAGAGACAGAGAAGGCAAACTGTTAGCCATGTTCTTGTTCAAAAGGGGTTATTATTAATGAAGGAGTTTTTTCCTAACAAACTTCTATTGTCCCCCATGAACCCTGCGATTCGGAATACCATTCACAGTTCCAGTTTGGATCTCAGTTGGAAAAAGAGGTAGAGACACAATTTTAAGAAACCACCTTCCTTCTAAATGATCTTTCATAGCTGTACTAGGCCAAATGCCTGCTGTGGAAGGGCCAAAGATTTGGTAGACCAAAAGCTTTGAGGGCATGGTCAGGGGCAAAAGGATATCAGTCTGCAGCCTGGTAAGGGGCAGACAGTCACTATGCTGTAAACACTGGCATGGCACCTGCTAGAGATTATAATCTGGGCGCTGGCATATAACACTTAGATTACACTGATTTCGACAGACAGACAGACAGACAGACAGACAGACAGACAGACAGACAGACAGACAGACAGACAGACAGACAGACAGACAGACAGACAGACAGACAGACAGACAGACAGACAGACAGACACACACACACACACACACACACACACACACACACACACACACACACACACACACACACACACACACACACACACACACACACACACACACACACACACACACACACACACACACACACGCCCAGATGGTTGACATATAATCAGTGATTATCTGTGACTGTCTGCTGACCTGTGGATAGGCAATGTGTGTGTCTGTCTATTGCACAAAAATTATATGTTAGAGACCCATCATTTGGAGAAAGTCATAGCTACATGTCATAGCTACATGTTATAAGTACATGTCATAGCTACATGTCATGTTATAGGTACATGTTACAGGTACGCATGGGAAGCTATTAGGTAAATCAGCAAAAAACGATTCTCTAGAGTCTAGGGCATGGGCACTTTCACTCATTGACACACAATCTCAGACATACACACGTACACAGTCATAGACACACAGACCTTCGTAACAATCTCACATGCTCACCACACCGCTCGCGTCGCTTTTGCAAGCGTTGCAAAATAAATGTACACATACATGTTATTCAATCATTGCACCCACACTGCTCGCGTGCGTCAGCGAGCCTCTGCGTAGCCGGGCGCTAAAATATAACTTGGCTCTATTTGTGACGCTCAAAACGCTGCAATTCCGGCCTCTCCCAACTCCTCATAGGTTTTTCAGAGCATATACCCACATGCCATCTCCTCATTTGTGTTTTGGATCATATACCCACATAGGTGATTGAAATATGAACTTAGGTCCATACTCAGAAAGGTTGTAGTAATGATGTAAAGCTGGTTGCCAACCGCCATATGAAGTCCAAAGAAGAAAAAGAAGCCTGAAGGAGGAGAGATTACTAGAAACTAACTTTTACCCTTATATCTGTGGATTCATTGTCAGAGTAGAGGACCTTGTGCATTTCAGGTAAAATAACAACCCAATGTTTATATCCCAGGACAAATTAGCTAGCAAAAGCAAGCTCTATTGGCATAAATGTTTAACGTTTTTCATCTGTCCCCAAACTAATATAATTGATTCAGAGTTTGTTTTGATATTTCAACCTGCGTGTCCTGATAGCGTCCTGATAGCATGTCAGACATACACACGTACACACTCATAGACACACCTTCACAACTATCTCTGACATACACACGTACTGTACACACTCAGACATTCACCTTCACACTCATATCCTTCCACATGACCCAGTTGTTACATAATGTGTCTAAGCAGTGACACTACTAACACTGAAGACATCTTTAGTGATGATGACACTGCTAACGGATAGCAGAATGCACTCAGTGTGTGTGTTTGTGTGTGTCAGAGAGAAAGAGAGAACGCATTTTCATATACAAGAGTGCACACACGTGTATGTGCAAGGGTGTGTGTGTGTGTGTATGTGTGTGCAATCGTGTGTGTGTGTTTGTGTGCAAGTGCATCTGTGTGGCTTTGAACAGACCCAAAAACCACAATTATGCCCAGCAGCGCTCTGAGAGTTAACAGTCTACACTAGTCAACCTGTGGAGTGGAGAGTATTTACATTATTTATTGAACCTTTATTTAACTAGGCAAGTCAGTTAAGAACAAATTCTTATTTACAATGACGACCTACAACGGCAAAACCCGGACGCCGCTGAGCCAATTGTGCACAGCCCTATTTGACTCCCAATCACGGCCGGTTGTGACACAGCCTGGATTCGAACCAGGGTATCTGTAGTGACGCCTCTAGCACTGAGATACAGTGCCTTAGACCGCTGTGCCACTCGGGAGCCCTGAGTATCATTAATCCAGGTGTAAACTTCCATGAAGAACAGACCTAGGACCAGTTAACCTTTCCAAAATCCTTCCAAATTCCTTTTTTTAACTGGTACCGGTTACCTTCAGACGCTACCTTCAGACGGGTCCTGTGACACGTGTGGGTGTCATAGAGCAACTCACCTGTCCATCTCCTCAGTTGAATTCCATGCTGTCACTGTCACTTGTCCACTCAAGCTTAACATTGTTGTCATCTATCGCGCACAAGGTGCCCTTAGAGAGTTCCGAAATGATCTTGACACCTTGATGATCTTGACACCTTGATTTCCTGACGACGGCTCACCGCTCTTCGTACTTGGCAACTTCAACCTCCCGACTTCTGCCTTCGATTCAAATCTTTCCAACTCTCTCTTTTCAATCCTTGCCTCTTTTGATCTCACCCTTTCCCAGTCCCCTCCCACTCACAAGGCAGGCAATATACTTGACCTCATCTTTACTAGAGGCTGTTTGCTTACTAATCTCACTGCAACCCTCTCCAGGTCTCTGATCATTACTTTGTTTCCTTTTCTGTCTCCCTCTCCTCCAACCCTAGACACTCAGCCCCTACCCAGATGGTCATGCGCCGTTGCAATCTTCGCTCTCTCTCCCACTACTCTCTCCTCTTCTGTCCTATCATCTCTCCCTTCTGCTAAATCCTTCTCCATTCTGTCTTCTGATTCTGCCTCTTCAACCTTACTCTCCTCCCTTTCCGCATTCTATGACTTGCACTGTCCCCCTTTCCTCCCGGCCAGCCCGGCCCTCCCCACTTGCTCCTTGGCTGAGTGACTCATTGCGAGCATCTGTGGGCAGCTGAATGAAAATGAAGGAAAACTAAACTTCTGGAGGACCTATCATCTTTCCACTCCCTCCTTTCTACCTTCTCTTCCTCCGTATCCGCTGCTAAAGCCACATTCTAGCACTCAGCATTTCAAGCTTCTGCCTCTAACCCTAGGAAACTCTTTTCCACCTTCTCCTCCCTCCTTATCCCTCCTGCTGTGTTCCTGTCGAATCAGAGTGATTTACAAGTTTTCTCTCTGAAAAATGTAGTTCATTTAATCTGATTGTTATAAGGTTCCATGACTTTGTCCAAACAGGGTATCTGAACACACAAAATACATTTTGATGATTTTCATTACATTTTGGGTGTTTCAAGTAACTATTGTACACCTGTGGTGTTCCTGGCCAAAAATGACCGGTCATTAGACATTAATGGGTGAGACTACAATTAGTGTATAAAATTGAGTTCAGGCACATGCCCATTCATCAGATGGACACACTTCCTCTCCCAGACACCCACATGCATGTATGTTTGAGCACACACACACACCTCATTTGCCTTCTTGGTTTCCATGGGAACCTTTCCCCAATAGAATCTGTCCCCCACGGGAACCACACCTGTTGGCATTCTCACAAACAATCGCAACATTGTTTCAATAATATATAGAACTTTTCTCGCAGCTCTGGTATATAAAGCTTTTTTGAGGCCTTGCTCACAATTCATTCTGTGGCAGCACAATGACCAAACAATATACTGTATGATCATATCTTTGTGACACTGGTGAGGAGGAGAGAGTCCTTGTTAAACTTTGACACAAAGTAGTCTGTGATAAATCGCACAATATGTTTCATCTGCGTATTTGTTACAGTCAAAATAATCCATACATTATGCTTTTTTTTACACAAAAACAAGTTGTATGAGCTCAGGTCAATGAGGCTGTCATGACGTGGCACTTTCTGGGTATAGATCGTGGCATCCCCCCCCCCTCTCTCTCTCCTACACCCAGGTTCTGTTATCTCAGGTCGTAAATTCCTGGAGGAGACTCTCTCCCGCTGGACATGCAGAAAGAGACACATAGAGAGAACAAAGGATTTCACATGGCGAACTCCTAAATCCCCAAAATGGGGATTTGATACAAAAGGTCCACTTGTGAGAAGGTGGGAATGGTTCGTGGACATTAAAGGGACGGGTATGAGGAGTGTGTTTCATTTGGTGACCTCAGAGAGGACAGAAAACACACATAACTAGATCTCTGAATATGTACATTTCTCAAGTATGGGGTTTGCATCCAATTCTTGAATAAAATGAATGAGTAAAGATGAAACTATTTGTGAAATGATGTAAGGTGATGTTAAACCTTTAATGAAAGAGAATTGTATTCCCTTTAAAGTTTAACCAAATCATTGGCCCGCCCTCGTGAGCACAGACATGATCTGACGTCATGGAACAGCCCTTATCTACTATTACGAATAAAACCCCCACCTGAGGAAATCCTCTTCAGACCACGCGCACCTCGATGGACACCGTTGAGTTTAGACCACAAAAAAACTCAATTTAAGATCAGGTTGCAATGGTTGTTGAATTTCTAACCATACCACGTGGAGCATTGGATACACAGCGGGAAATGGTTAAAACCTCTTGTCACTATAGGGGGTGCTGTTTCAACTTTGTAAAATATCGTTCTCAAATTAAACTGCCTCGTACTCAATTCTTGCTCGTACAATATGCATATTATTATTACTATTGGATAGAAAACACTCTCTAGTTTCTAAAACCGTTTGAATTATTTCTCTGAGTGTCACGTTCCTGACCTGTTTTCTGTTAGTTTTTGTATGTGTTAGTTGGTCAGGACGTGAGTTTGGGTGGGCAGTCTATGTTTTCTGTTTCTATGTTGGTTAATGGGTACCTAATATGGTTCTCAATTAGAGGCAGGTGGTTTTCATCTCCTCTGATTGAGAATCATATTAAGGTAGGTGGTGTCACATTGTTTGTTTGTGGGTGGTTGTTTCCTGTGTCAGTGTTTGTTGCACCATACGGGACTGTTTCGTTCGTTCATCGTTTTATGTAGTCATTTTTCCTGTTGTGCGTTCTTCGTGTTTTATGTAAGTTCGTATGTTCAGGTTTGTCTACATTCGTTTTGTTATTTTGTAAGTATTCAAGTGAAGTTCGTGTTTTTCGTCTACACTTAAATAAATTCATTATGTCTAAATACGAAGCTGCATTTTGGTTCAATCCCTGCTCCTCCTCTTCGGATGAAGAGGAGGAGGAATGCCGTTACAGAACCACCCACCGATCCAGAACCAAGCAGCGTGAGTTCGAGCAGTGGACATGGGAGGACGTGTTAAATGGAAAAGGTTGCTACACATGGGAGGAGATCCGAGCTGGAAGAGATCGCCTTCCATGGGAACAGCTGGAGGCGATTAGGAGAGCGGAGGCAACGGGAGAGAGAGACCGGATTTATGAAGGTACGCTGCTAGCACGGAAGCCCTTGAAGAAACCCCAAAAATTTCTTGGGGGGGGGCTAAGAGGTAGTGGGCCAAGGGCAGGTAGGAGACCTGCGCCCACTTCCCAGGCTAACCGTGGAGAGCGGGAGTACGGGCAGACGCCGTGTTACGCAGTAGAGCGCACGGTGTCTCCTGTACGTGTGCATAGCCCGGTGCGGGTTATTCCACCTCCCCGCACTGGTAGGGCTAGATTGAGCGTTGAGCCGGATGTCATGAAGCCGGCCCAACGCATCTGGTCACCAGTGCGTCTCCTCGGGCCGGCTTACATGGCACCAGCCTTACGCATGGTGTCCCCGGTTCGCCTACATAGCCCGGTGCGGGTTATTCCACCTCCCCGCACTGGTCGGGCGACGGGGAGCATACAACCAGGTAAGGTTGGGCAGGCTCAGTGCTCAAGGGAGCCAGTACGCCTGCACGGTCCGGTATTTCCGGCGCTACCTCCCCGCCCCAGCCCAGTACCACCAGTGCCTACACCACGCACCAGGCTTCCAGTGCGTTTTCAGAGCCCTGTTCCTCCTCCACGCACTCTTCCTATGGTGCGTGTCTCCAGCCCAGTGCCTCCAGTTCCGGCACCACGCACTAAGCCACCTGTGCGTCTCCAGAGCCCTGTACACACTGTTCCTTCTCCCCGTACTCGTCCTGATGTGCGTGCCCTCAGCCCGGTGCCACCAGTGCCGGTACCACGCACCAGGCAAATAGTACGCGTTGAGAGTCCAGTGTGCCCTGTCCCTGCTCCCCGCACTAGCATGAAGGTGCGTGTCCTTAGCCCGGTGCCTCCAGTTCCGGCACCACGCATCAGGTCTACAGTGCGTCTCATCCGGCCAGAGCCATCCGTCTCACCAGCGCCATCTGAGCCATCCGTCTCCCCAGTGCCGTCTGAGCCATCCGTCTGCCCAGTGCCGTCTGAGCCATCCGTCTGCCCAGTGCCGTCTGAGCCATCCGTCTGCCCAGTGCCGTCTGAGCCATCCGTCTGCCCAGTGCCGTCTGAGCCATCCGTCTGTCCCGAGCCATTAGAGCCGCCCGTCTGTCCCGAGCCGTCAGAGCCGTTAGTCAGTCAGGAGCCGCTAGAGCCATTCGTCAGTCAGGATCTGCCAGAGCCGCCAACCAGACAGGATCTGCCAGAGCCGCCAACCAGACAGGATCTGCCAGAGCCGCCAACCAGACAGGATCTGCCAGAGCCGCCAACCAGACAGGATCTGCCAGAGCCGCCAACCAGACAGGATCTGCCAGAGCCGCCAACCAGACAGGATCTGCCAGAGCCGCCAGCGAGCCATGAGCGTCCAGAGCCGTCAGCCAGCCATGAGCGTCCAGAGCCGTCAGCCAGCCATGAGCAGCCAGAGCCGTCAGCGAGCCATGAGCGTCCAGAGCCGTCAGCCAGCCATGAGCGTCCAGAGCCGTCAGCCAGCCATGAGCGTCCAGAGCTGTCAGCCAGCCATGAGCGTCCAGAGCCGTCAGCTAGTCATGAGCGTCCAGAGCTGCCATGTATCCAGAACTGCCCCTCAGTCCAGAGCTGTCTCTCTGTCCGGAGCTGCCCTTCAGTCCGGAGTTGCCCCTCTATCCTGAGCTACCTCTCTATCCTGAGCTACCTCTCTATCTTGAGCTACCTCTCTATCCTGACCTACCTCTCTGTCCTGAGCTACCTTGTCCCGGAGCTGTCCCTTATTTTTGTGTTGCCTCTTATATTAGGTGGGTGGAATAGGAGGGTGGTCATTCTGAGGGGGAGAAGTAAGCTGGGATTGACTATGGTGGGGTGGGGACCTCGCCCAGAGCCTGAGCCACCACCGTGGTCAGATGCCCACCCTGACCCTCCCCTAGACTTTGTGCTGGTGCGCCCGGAGTTCGCACCTTAAGGGGGGGGTTATGTCACGTTCCTGACCTGTTTTCTGTTAGTTTTTGTATGTGTTAGTTGGTCAGGACGTGAGTTTGGGTGGGCAGTCTATGTTTTCTGTTTCTATGTTGGTTAATGGGTACCTAATATGGTTCTCAATTAGAGGCAGGTGGTTTTCATCTCCTCTGATTGAGAATCATATTAAGGTAGGTGGTGTCACATTGTTTGTTTGTGGGTGGTTGTTTCCTGTGTCAGTGTTTGTTGCACCATACGGGACTGTTTCGTTCGTTCATCGTTTTATGTAGTCATTTTTCCTGTTGTGCGTTCTTCGTGTTTTATGTAAGTTCGTATGTTCAGGTTTGTCTACATTCGTTTTGTTATTTTGTAAGTATTCAAGTGAAGTTCGTGTTTTTCGTCTACACTTAAATAAATTCATTATGTCTAAATACGAAGCTGCATTTTGGTTCAATCCCTGCTCCTCCTCTTCGGATGAAGAGGAGGAGGAATGCCGTTACACTGAGTGAAACAGAACTCATTCTGCAGCACATTTCCTGTCAGGGAGTGAGATGTCAGAAATCAAGGTCCCTGTTCTGAGGTCAGTTTATAAGTCCCCATGTAAGCCATCGGGCTACATGCACTGCATACGTCTTCCTCTAGATGTCAGTAAGCGGGGAGAATTTGAATGGAGTGGATTGCGCAATCTGGGACCTTATATAAGACCGTGGAGCGGAAGTACCGTCCTTTTCAACGGTGCGCCTGGCGCAAGAAGACATCACAATGGCGTCCTGCAAACGCTTTCGTTTTAGTAGTTCTATATCTCCGGTCATGTTTTTATTCGTTATAGGTGTTAAAGACATCATAAGGTAGTTAATTTAAACCGACTTATAGCAGTTTATAGCAGTTTATTGCGATTTTCTGGGATTTCTTTGTCATGCGCTTTCACGAGTTGGACACGTCTCCAGTGGGTGGCTATCGTTAGCTGCTATTTCGACAGGAGAAGAGGACATCTTTCAACCCAAAGACGATTGTTCTGGAGAAAGGACACCTTGACCAAGATTCTGATGGAAGCTCAGCTAATAGTAAGCAGTCTTTATGCTGTTAATTCGTACTTATGTTGACAAATGTAAAATAATAATTCCGCCATGAATTATGGGGCGGTCTCGCTTTGGCGCACGCTGTATTGCGCAGTAACGCTAATTTTAAAAATCTAACACAGCGATTGCATTAAGAACTAATTTATCTTTCATTTGCTGTCCAACTTGTATTTTTTAGTCAAGTTTATGAATAGTTTTCGATTAGAATAGGTGCCTCTCCAAGATGGCGCCGGACAGATTGCTTGAGGTTTTGGACACTATTCTCATTGTAAGCACGATTTGTGCCGCTAAATATGCACATTTTCGAACAAACTCTATATGCATTGTGTAATATGATGTTATAGGACTGTCATCTGAAGAATTCTGAGAAGGTTAGTGAAAAAATTAATATATTTTGGTGGTTTATACGTTATCGTTATTTTTGCCTTGAATCAATGCTGTTGTGAAGTTTGCTATTGTGGTAAGCTAATATAACGCTATATTGTGTTTTCGCTGTAAAACACTTAGAAAATCTGAAATATTGTCTGGATTCACAAGATCTGTGTCTTTCAATTGCTGTACGCTGTGTATTTTTAAGAAATGTTTTATGATGAGTAATTAGGTAATACACGTTGCTCTCTGTAGTTATTCTAGTCGCTTTGGTGAGAGTTGTGATGGTGGCTGCAATGGTAAACTATGATTTATACCTGAAATATGCAAATTTTTCTAACAAAACATATGCTATACAATAAATATGTTATCAGACTGTCATCTGATGAAGTTGTTTCTTGGTTAGTGGCTATTTATATCTTTATTTGGTCGAATTTGTGATAGCTACTGATGGAGTAAAAAAATGGTGGAGTAAGAAAGTGGTGTCTTTTGCTAACGTGGTTAGCTAATAGATTTACATATTGTGTCTTCCCTGTAAAACATTTTAAAAATCAGAAATGATGGCTGGATTCACAAGATGTGTATCTTTCATCTGGTGTCTTGGACTTGTGATTTAATGATATTTAGATGCTAGTATTTACTTGTGACGCTATGCTAGGCTATGCTAGTCAGCTTTTTTACTGATGGGGGTGCTCCCGGATCCGGGTTTGGGAGGAACTAGAAGTTAAATTCTGAGACTATCGATCCTGACAGAATAAGAGCAAATCTTAGAAACTAATTACTAGTCTGCAGCTAGAAATTATGTCAACCTGGGATGCGAAGACCGACAACCGCCGAAACATCTATTCTATGAGAACATTGCTGAATGGTACTCAGAAGTACCCATCCTAACTACGAAAGACTGATCTTCAGGGAAGCAGAGAGAGACGATGATGAACTGACTCTCCAACAGACAGACGGAGGATTCCAACAGAGATCACGATGACACACTGAGCGTAAATATATATATTGATTGCAGTTATTCCCAAGTGAGTGAGCGTTCATGTGCAAAGGATTAGCATTTCAATTAATATAATTATCTACTGTGTAGTGATTCCTTTTTTGTCTTTCCCACTCATCTCAGTCCACACCCACTTCCCTTTGTCCACCAACCTGTCATATCGGCTTAGCCCACTAGGGGACCTCCCCTATCATTTGTTTGTTTATTCATTTCTGTGATCATTTAGTTAGTTAGTAAATAAATGATTAAGACAATTGGTGAATGGATGATTCATAGTAAAGGCTGGGTTCGTGCAGATAAACAACAATTTACGACGTTTGGAATGAGACTAACGTGAGGTAAAGAATAATTCATTAATTAGAAGACTAATTGATCAGATATTAAAATATCTGAAGAGTTATATTAGGAAAATTATAACTTTGTAATCTGAAGATTTTACTTGGTGCCGTGATTTCCAGGTAAATTACATTTACATGATTAGTTTAATCACGCAATAATAATTACAGAGAATTGATTTGATAAAATAACAGTCTTCACTTTAATTTAATGATGCCAAAGACACGACAAGGCCTACAGGCCATAAATAGCAAATAGAAGTTCAAAACTTGTAATGTTCACAAGAACTTAAGTTGATTAAAAAGATCTCAAACAGCATTAGGTGATAATATATGGATTATTATGGATTTCTAATCAGCTATAATGGGGCGGTCATTTTGGACCGGGAACACAGAATTAGTTAACATGAAACGAACACAACAGGAGGGTTAATCCACCACCCCCTCCCAACTCCCTCTCTGTGGACAACTTTGTCAACCACTTTGAAAAGAAGGTTGATGACATCTGCTCCTCATTCAGTCAGCCTATTGTGTCCACTGGTACCACTCACACAGAACTACCCTACGTCTTGACCTCTTTCTCCCCTCTCTCTCCAGATGAAATCCGGCGATAAGTTAGGTCCGGTTGCCCCAGACAACATGCTCAACCCCATCTACACCTCATCTCCTTCAGAACATCTCTGAAGACCTTCTCCTGCTGCAACTTATTCAGAATTCTGCAGCCAGCCTGGTGTTCAACCTTCCCAAGGTCTCCCATGTCACCCCGCTCCTCCTCACACTCCACTGGCTTCCAGTTGAAGATCGCATCCACTACAAGACCATGGTACATGCCTACAGAGCAGCAAGAGGAACTGACCCTCCCTACATCCAGGCTATTCTCAAACCCTTCATCCCAACCTAAGTACTCTGTTCTGCCACCTCTGGTCTCTTGGCCATCCCACCCCTATGAGGGGGGCAGCTCCCTATGAGGGGGGCAGCTCCCTGTGAGGGGGGCAGCTCCCTGTGAGGGGGGCAGCTCCCTATGAGGGGGGCAGCTCCCTGTGAGGGGGGCAGCTCCCTATGAGGGGGGCAGCTCCCTATGAGGGGGGCAGCTCCCTGTGAGGGGGGCAGCTCCCTGTGAGGGGGGCAGCTCCCTATGAGGGGGGCAGCTCCCTGTGAGGGGGGCAGCTCCCTATGAGGGGGGCAGCTCCCTATGAGGGGGGCAGCTCCCTGTGAGGGGGGCAGCTCCCTATGAGGGGGGCAGCTCCCTGTGAGGGGGGCAGCTCCCTGTGAGGGGGGCAGCTCCCTGTGAGGGGGGCAGCTCCCTATGAGGGGGGCAGCTCCCTGTGAGGGGGGCAGCTCCCTATGAGGGGGGCAGCTCCCTATGAGGGGGGCAGCTCCCTGTGAGGGGGGCAGCTCCCTATGAGGGGGGCAGCTTCCTATGAGGGGGGCAGCTCCCTATGAGGGGGGCAGCTCCCTATGAGGGGGGCAGCTCCCTATGAGGGGGGCAGCTCCCTGTGAGGGGGGCAGCTCCCTATGAGGGGGGCAGCTCCCTGTGAGGGGGGCAGCTCCCTATGAGGGGGGCAGCTCCCTGTGAGGGGGGCAGCTCCCTGTGAGGGGGGCAGCTCCCTGTGAGGGGGGCAGCTCCCTATGAGGGGGGCAGCTCCCTACGAGGGGGGCAGATCCCTATGAGGGGGGCAGCTCCCATCCAGTCCAAGCTCTTCTCTGTCCTGGCATCCAAATGGTGGAATCAGCTTCCCCCTAAAGCTAGGACAGCAGAGTCCCTGCCCATCTTCCAAAAACATCTAAAATAATTCCAATGCAACCCCCTCATACCACCTTCTCCCCCCACCCCCCACCCCTTTTTTACTAGCTCTGACTTTGCTGATAATTCCTTTATTGAGGAAACATGTACTTATTATGACTGTGATATGCGGTTGTTCCACCTAAATATTGTAATATAAATGCACCAACTGTAAATCGCTCTGGATAAGAGCGTCTGCTAAACTACTAGAATGTAAAAAAATGAAAATACGCACACACCCCTGGTCATTAGTCCTCTGAGTGGTTTTGTTCTATTAGCAGGGATGAGGTGGAAGGTGAGCAGGACAGAGCTGGTTGGTGCTACTCTTTCTATCAGTAGAAGTCACGACAAAAGCCAACCATGCAGCCAAGTATGCAACACACACACACACACACACACACACACACACACACACACACACACACACACACACACACACACACACACACACACACACACACACACACACACACACACACAACAATGGCACATGTAGGCGTGCGGCTTATCCCAAGGAGGAGGGGGAGGACGGAAGACAAACACTCTCAATCTGGTTATAAGGAGATCGGTGCTTAGGCTTTCCATGAATGAGTGAGAAAATAAGGGATCAGGACAATGAAAGAGAAAATAAGGGATCGGGACAATGAAAAGGGATTGGGACAAAATCACATTTGTATCTGATTTTAAACCACCTATGGATGTGGTTTGAATATGACTCCAAAATATCAGATTGAAATTTGCTTTTTGGCTGTTTAGACTGCAGGAAGAAGTTCAGACCGAAATTGGATATATAGGCCTCTTTAGCCTTGTTCACATAGGCAGTTTGAAATCAATTCAAACTGCCTATGTGAACAAGGCTAAAGAGGCCAGGAAGTAACACATGATATCAATGCTACAATTGTCCATTAATTTCCTTTGAGGAGCCCCATGGGCTCCCAGTGACACTACACTTCCTCAATAATTTTGAGATTCATAACATTAATGTCTAATCATCAACTTTGTCTTGATGGTGGTGTCGTTATGACGTTGGTGTCGTTACTGTATACTCTCTAACATCTTGTGTAGGAGTGCTTCAGTGCAACCCCCTGCTCCTGACGCTTGGTCCCTGGCCAGTCTAGGCTAATTGCTAACTCCTAAGCCTCTTTAGAGGGATTAGCTATCTTCCTGGTGTGCTAGCTAGCCCAGAGCAAAGGAACACTGGTTGCCGTGACATCCTGAGATAGCCTATGCAGACTTTGGAAACCTATTCTTCATGCTGGCACCATATGATCTGTGACAATAACTAATTTGGATTCTAACTGAACAAAAATATCAACACAACATGTCAAGTGTTGGTGCCATGTTTCATGAGCTGAAATAAAAGATCCCAGAAATGTTCCATATGCACAAAAGCTTATTTCTCTCAAATTGTGTGCACAAATTTGTTTACATCCCTGCTAGTGAGCATTTCTCCTTTGCCAAGATAATACATCCACCTGACAGGTTTGGCATATCAAGAAGATGATTAAACAGCATGATCAGGTGCACCTTATGCTAGGGACAACAACATGCCACTAAAATGTGAAGTTCTGTCACACAACACAATGCCACAAATGTGCTTGACGGCGCATGCAATTGGCATGCTGATTGCCAGAGAAATAAATGTTAATTTCTCTACCATAAGCCGCCTCCAATGTCGATTTAGAGAATTTGGCAGTACATCCAACCGGCCTGACTGCAGTTTGACGTCGTAACCGATTTCGGTGGATAAATACGAACCTTCGATGGCCAAATGCACGGTGGAAAAGTATGCTCTTCACGGATGAATCCCGGTTTCAACAGTACCGGGCAGATGGCAGATAGCGTGGTGTTGTGTGGGAGAGTGGTTTGCTGATGTCAACGTTGTGAACAGAGTGCCCTATGGTGGCCCGCCGCCATGGTTATGGTACAAGCACGGTTATGGTGCTTGTACCATGGTACAAGCATGGTTATGGTACAAGCACGGCCCCATTCTCATCGACGGGGCTGTAGTGGAGCAGGTCGAGAGCTTCAAGTTCCTTGGTGTCCACATCACCAATAAACGAACATGGTCCAAGCACACCAAGACAGTCGTGAAGAGGGCACTACAAAACCTATTCCCCCTCAGGAGACTGAAAAGATTTGGGATGCGTCCTCAGATCCTCAAAAGGTTTTACAGCTGTACCATCGAGAGCATACTGACGGGTTGCATCACTGCCTGGTATAGGAACTGCTCGGCCTCCGACCACAAGGCACTACAGTAGGGTAGTGTGGACGGCCCAGTACATCACCAGGGCCAAGCTTCCTGCCATTCAGGAACTTTATACCAGGCGTTGTCAGAGGAAGGCCCTAAAAATTGTCAAAGACTCCAGCCATCCCAGCCATAGACTGTTCTCTCTGCTACCATATGGCAAGTGGTACCGGAGCGCCAAATCTAGTACCAAGAGGCTCCTAAATAACTTCCCCAAGCCATAAGACTCCTGAAAAGCTCATTTGCATTGCCCCCCCCCCCCCGCCCCCCGGGACACAGCTGCTACACTCTGTTATAAATACTTTAATAACTCTACCTACATGTACATATTACCTCAATTAAACTGCGTTCTCAGCCAAAACTGTCAACTTTTGCTCTGTCTCCTTGTCAGAAAAACATATACCCTCACAACAGACAACTACTGTACATGTACACTAGTGCAAAAGACTAGATCTAATAGAATAGACTCACCCCTTTAGCACCCAAACTATGGGTCCAGCGATGACTGTAGCACGTCTCTAAAGTTCTGTACAACTAACCTACACTCTAGTTGCCAATACTGTTGCCCATATCCTGACATAGTGTGGCTATAATCTGTACCTACACCGTACATCCAAGCTGTTGCATGGAACAGCTCTATACCAAACCCCCAGCAGTGTCCAGCAGCCCTCATTTAAACTGAACAGGTGAAGTCATTCTGACTCTAGCCTAAACTCTAGCTGTCCATAGACACAGCATAAAGCAAACTAAAGTCTACGTACTTGGAGTGTGTGAGTAGTGTTTAAAGCGGAGTGTGTGTGTGTGTAATGTTTCAAGCAATGTGTGTGTGAGCGTCTGCAGGGTAAAGTCAGTCATGCTGTGGAGAGCTGTTGGACAGAGTGGCAGCTTCCCTTCTGCTCTGTCAGACAGAAAAGTGGAGCAGCCGTCGCCCATCCTCCTCCCTCTCCCCCTCTCTCATCCCTCGCTCTGATACCCCCACCGTCTGAATAGCACGTCCGCTGGGTGCCTGCCAGAGGGAGTAAGAGGAGGAAGAACGGGAGGAGAAATTGGAGATCTATTTCCACTTCAGGTAGATATTGCCAATAGGGGGCTTAATGAAGGGGGGTGTGACCAAGCTTACGCTAACACACACACACACACACACACACACACACACACACACACACACACACACACACACACATAGACAGACAGACAGACAGACAGACAGACAGACAGACAGACAGACAGACAGACAGACAGACAGACAGACAGACAGACAGACAGACAGACAGACAGACAGACAGACAGACAGACAATCTCTTGAATTCTGCACCAAAGCCTTTGGAACTCACCGAAATAATTGCTAAAACTCCAAAACAAGTTTCTGACTGTGGTCTTGGTTTGTTTCTGGCACAGATTTACATCAAAACACCCTCCACTGGACTAGATTGACTAGGGTTAGGGAAAAAGGTCAATGCTTGGTCTATAATGATGTTATTTACTCATCAACAACCAACAACTCATCTCTATACAGGGGAAATAAATTGACTAATAATAACATTATAGTGATTACTCTGATCATTGTCAGTGGTTCATTTGTACGCCGTGTCTAATGCTATGGTTGTGTTTGGGTCAATGAGCAACATGACAACATTCTTAATCTCCCCTGTGTTAAACATCCTCCCCTGTGTTAACCTCTTGAGCCTATGGGGGCGCCATTTCGACTTTGTAAAAATGAGTTCCCAAATTAAACTGCCTCGTACTCAATTCTTGCTCGTACAATATGCATATTATTATTACTATTGGATAGAAAACACTCTCTAGTTTCTAAAACCGTTTGAATTATTTCTCTGAGTGAAACAGAACTCATTCTGCAGCACATTTCCTGTCAGGGAGTGAGATTTCAGAAATCGAGGTCCCTGTTCTGAGGTCAGTTTATAAGTCCCCATGTAAGCCATTGGGCTACATGCACTGCATACGTCTTCCTCTAGATGTCAGTAAGCGGGGAGAATTTGAATGGAGTGGATTGCGCAATCTGGGACCCTATATAAGACCGTGGAACGGAAGTACCGTCCTTTTCAACGGTGCGCCTGGCGCAAGAAGACATCACAATGGCGTCCTGCAAACACTTTCGTTTTAGTAGTTCTATATCTCCGGTCATGTTTTTATTCGTTATAGGTGTTAAAGACATCATAAGGTAGTTAATTTAAACCGACTTATAGCAGTTTATAGCAGTTTATTGCGATTTTCTGGGATTTCTTTGTCATGCGCTTTCACGAGTTGGACACCTCTCCAGTGGGTGGCTATCGTTAGCTGCTATTTCGACAGGAGAAGAGGACATCTTTCAACCCAAAGACGATTGTTCTGGAGAAAGGACACCTTGCCCAAGATTCTGATGGAAGCTCAGCTAATAGTAAGCAGTCTTTATGCTGTTAATTCGTACTTATGTTGACAAATGTCAAATAATAATTCCGCCATGAATTTCGGTGCGTCTCGCTTTAGCGCACGCTGTATGCTTGAAGTAACGTTAATTTTAAAAATGTAACCCAGCGATTGCATTAAGAACTAATTTGTCTTTCAATTGCTGTCCAACCTGTATTTTTTTAGTCAAGTTTATGAATAGTTTTCAATTAGAGTAGGTGCCTCTCCAAGATGGCGCCGGACAGATTGCTTGACGTTTTGGCCATTAATCACATTGTATAACCACGATTTGTGCCGCTAAATATGCACATTTTCGAACAAACTCTATATGCATTGTGTAATATGATGTTATAGGACTGTCATCTGAAGAATTCTGAGAAGGTTAGTGAAAAAATTAATATCTTTTGGTGGTTTATACGTTATCGCTATGTTTGGCTTGAATCAATGCTGTTGTGATGTTTGCTATTGTGGTAAGCTAATATAACGCTATATTGTGTTTTCGCTGTAAAACACTTAGAAAATCTGAATTATTGTCTGGATTCACAAGATCTGTGTCTTTCAATTGCTGTACGCTGTGTATTTTTAAGAAATGTTTTATGATGAGTAATTAGGTAATACACGTTGCTCTCTGTAGTTATTCTAGTCGCTTTGGTGAGAGTTGTGATGGTGGCTGCAATGGTAAACTATGATTTATACCTGAAATATGCAAAAAAAATTGTTGTTTGAAGTTGTTTCTTGGTTAGTGGCTATTTATATCTTTATTTGGTCGAATTTGTGATAGCTACTGATGGAGTAAAAAACTGGTGGAGTAAAAAAAGTGGTGTCTTTTGCTAACGTGGTTAGCTAATAGATTTACATATTGTGTCTTCCCTGTAAAACATTTTAAAAATCAGAAATGATGGCTGGATTCACAAGATGTGTATCTTTCATCTGGTGTCTTGGACTTGTGATTTAATGATATTTAGATGCTAGTATTTACTTGTGACGCTATGCTAGGCTATGCTAGTCAGCTTTTTTACTGATGGGGGTGCTCCCGGATCCGGGTTTGGGAGGAATTAGAGGTTAAACATCCTCCCCTGTGTTAAACATCCTCCCATGTGTCAAACATCCTCCCCTGTGTTAAACATCCTCCCCTGTGTCAAACATCCTCCCCTGTGTCAAACATCCTCCCCTGTGTTAAACATCCTCCCCTGTGTCAAACATCCTCCCCTGTGTTAAACATCCTCCCCTGTCTGACATTTAAGATTTCTACAATAATCAAAGTAAAACAACCAAAAACATAGTTTCAGAATGGCTTAGTTCTGAGCCTTTACATTTGCTTAAATTATATGTTGATCATTTGATATGTTAACCCTTTATGTGGGCACAGAGAGGTTGTCTGAGCTAGGTTAATTTGAGGAAGTGAAACATGACTGACTGAGCAATGGTGCACCGTGGTTGGTCAGTTCAGGTCAAGTTGGTCCAGGATTGGCCAGATTTCATCTGGTTTACAGAATGATGCAGATGCTCACTGTTATCCAGCTACTCCATGTTTTTGGCTGGAAGCATAACCTACAGTACACTGTGATATAACATCTACATACCATAAGAAGATTAAAGATGTTCATTTCATTTAAATCTACATTTAAATCATTTAAATCTACTTTTATGTTCTGGTGTTTTCTTGACGTGTTTGTGTGTGTACATCTGCCGTGTGTGTGCTTTGTTATATGTTTGTGTGTGGGCATGTGCATAAGTGTGTGTATGTGTGTGTGTCCCAGCCAAGTCACCTGCACATCTGAGGATGTTAGGAGATGATGTGGAAACTAGCCACTAGGGGCGACAGTGAGCGCTGTTATCTTCAAGTAGGTTTTGGTTTTGCTAAGGCGTTGTGGATGGGGATGGTGGGTGGGAACAATGCAGGAGTGGCTTCGGGACAAGTCTCTGAATGTCCTTGAGTGGCCCAGCCAGAGCCCGGACTTGAACCCAATCGAACATCTCTGGAGAGAACTGGAAATAGCTGTGCAGCAACGCTCCCCATCCAACCTGACAGAGCTTGAGAGAATGGGAAACTCACCAAATACAGGTGTGCCAAGCTTGTAGTGTCATACCGAAGAAGACTCGAGGCTGTAATCGCTGCCAATGGTGCTTCAACAAAATACTGTTTAAACGGTCTGAATACTTACGTAAATGTGATATTTACGTTTTTTATTTGTTAAAGTGTGCAAACATTTCTAAAAACCTGTTTTTGCTTTGTCAATATGGGGTAATGTGTGTAGATTGATGAGGGGAAAAAATGATTTAATACATTTTATATTAAGGCTGTAACATAACAACATTTGGAATATTCAAGGGGTCTGTATATGTGTATTCGTGTGCGTGTGTGTGTGTGTGTGTGTGTGTGTGTGTGTGTGTGTGTGTGTGTGTGTATTCTTGTGTTTGAGTGTGTGTGAGCGTGTATTATTGTGTGTGTGTGTGAGCGTGTATTATTGTGTGTGTGTGTGAGTGTGTATTATTATGTGTGTGTGTGTGTGTGTGTGTGTGTTTGTGTGTGTGTGTGTGTGTGTGTGTGTGTGTGTGTGTGTGTGTGTGTGTGTGTGTGTCTGTGACAACAGGGGTTCAGGCCTCCAGATCAGGCCAGTGTTCTGGGTCAGGGCCGAGAGAGATGCTGGAGGCAAGGTAAGGGACCAATGTGAGAGAGAAGCAGAAAATACATCATCCCTAAGCAGAGAGAGGCTTCAGAGACATAACCCAGCCAGAGAGAGAGAGAGAGAGACATGACCCAGCGAGAGAGAGAGAGAGAGCGGCATGACCCAGCCAGAGAGAGAGAGAGACATGACCCAGCTAGAGAGAGGGAGAGAGATGACCCAGCTAGAGAGGGAGAGAAAGAGACATGACCCAGCCAGAGGGAGAGAGAGACAGGACTCAGCCAGAGAGAGAAAGAGAGGCATAACCCAGCGAGAGGGAGAGAGAGAGAGAGAGAGAGAGAGGCATGACCCAGAGAGAGAGAGAGAGAGAGAGAGAGAGAGAGAGAGTTCTGTAAGATTCTCCTATATGTCCAGAGGAAAACTACAAACGATGCATGCAAGGCAGAATTAGGCCAATATCCACTAATAATAAAAACTCAAAAAAGAGCAATTAAGTTTTGGAAACATCTAAAATACACAAACCTGTTCTACTAACACACTGAAGCATCAGGACCAGAACATCCAATCAATCAGAATAAACCAAATTACAACACAGTCAAAACAAAACTACATTGCTTATTGGGAAACACAAGCACAAGCACAAAGCAAAATGCAGTGCTATCTGGCCCTAAATCGACAGTACACCGTGGCTAACTATTTGACCATGGTTACTGATCAAAATCTTAGAAAAACCTTGACAAAGTACAGGCTCAGTGAGCACAGCCTTGCCATTGAGAAAGGTAGACACAGGAAAACATGGCTCCCTGTAGAGGAAAGGCTCTGCAACCACTGCATCACAGCAGAACCTGAGACAGCGTCACAACTTCCGCCGAAGTTGGTCCCTCTCCTTGTTCGGGCGGCGTTCGGCCGTCGACGTCACCGGTTTTCTAGTCGCCACCAATCCACGTTTCATTTTACATTTTGTTTTGTCTTCATTGTACACACCTGGTTTCCATTCCATAATCATTGTTCCCTATTTAACTCTCTGGTTTCCCCCTTGGTTTTGTGCGTGTTTGTATTTGTCAAGTTGTCTCGTTTTGTGAACTGGATTATTTGTCTCCTTCATGGAATATTGTTTTTGAGTAAAGTTACGGTTATTACTCATCTCTGTGTCCTGCGCCTGACTCCGCCTTACCAGCATCACCTAGGCTTTTGACAGACAGAGCTGTATTTCCTGACAAAATGTCAAAAATATAAAACAATTAGAGAGTGTCATTTCCCCAAATTTGAAACCCTAATTCAAGGTTTCAAAGACCTCTCTGATGAGAATAAGCTACCCGTCTTTTTGGGGGAGGATGCAGAGAGCTGTGGGTTGGCAGCATTGTTGCCTGCCATAAGTTGAGGGACAGTGTCCCTGACAGACCAATCAACCTGCACATGTCCTCTACTGTATGCTTATTGTTATTGTTCAATGTATGGCTATTTTGACCCTTGGTTATTGTTGTTACTGTTGTCCCATTAACTTCTCTGGGATAGTTGGGACGCTAGCGTCCCAACTGACAAGCACCCCCAAACCCCCCCTCACTGATTAGCATCGCGTCACAATTAAATAGTAGCATCTAAATATGTAAATATCATTAAATCACAAGTCCAAGACACCAAATGAAAGATACAGATCTTGTGAATAAAGCCACCATTTCAGATTTTTAAAATGTTTTACAGGGAAGACAAAATATGTAAATCTATTAGCTAACCACGTTAGCAAAAGACACCATTTTTCTTTGTCCACCATTTTTTCTCTCCACCAGTAGCTATCACCAATTCGGCCAAATAAAGATATTGATAGCCACTAACCAAGAAAAAAGCTCATCAGATGACAGTCTGATAACATATTTATTGTATAGGATAGGTTTTGTTAGAAAAATGTGCATATTTCAGGTAGAAATCATAGTTTACAATTGCACCCACCATCACAACTCGACTAGAATAAATACAGAGAGCAACGTGTATTACCTAATTACTAATCATAAAACATTTCTTAAAAATACACAGCTCACAGCAATGGAAAGACACAGATCTTGTGAATTCAGACAATATTTCAGATGTTCTAAGTGTTTTACAGCGAAAACACAATAAATCGTTATATTAGCATACCACATGTGCAAACGTTACCCGAGCATTGATTCAAGCCAAAGAGAGCGATAACGTAATCATCGCCAAAATATATTAATTTTTTCACTAACCTTCTCAGAATTCTTCCGATGACACTCCTGTAACATCATATTACAACATACATATAGAGTTTGTTCGAAAATGTGCATATTTAGCCACAAAAAAACGTGGTTATACAATGACAATACTAGCAAAACTAGCCTGAAAATGTCGGGCGCCATCTTTAACAGTGATCTTGTCTCATGAATAACTATTCATAAACTTGACTAAAAAAATATAAGTTGGACAGCTATCGAAAGACAAATTAGTTCTTAATGCAATCGCTGAATTACATTTCTAAAATTATCCTTACTGTGCAATACAGGGTTCGCCAAGCGAAGCTATACCAAAACAAATGGCGGAATATGCGTTTAAAATTTTTCGACAGAACAACGATTTATCATCTTAAATATTTCTTACTATGAGGTGATCTTCCATCAGAATCTTGGGCAATGTATCCTTTCTTGGGTCTAATCTTCTTTTGGTCGAAAGATGTCCTCTTGTCCGTCGAAATGCCCACTAACGTTCGACCGGGACCCCGAAACGTGCCCGGCTCTTCAAAGTACGTCACAAAGAAATGCCTCAAAATCGCACTAAACGGATATAAATTGCTATAAAACGGTTTAAATTAACTACCTTATGATGTCTTTAACACCTATAACGAATAAAAACATGACCGGCGATATATAAGTGGCTAAACCAAAACTTGGAAGGAGGCCAGTCCGACGACCACTCTGCGTCGAGCGCACTGTTGAAAAGGACGTTCTTTCTGCTCCAGGGTCTATTTATAGAGCCCGGATTGCGCAATCCACTCCATTCAAAATCTCCCCGCTTACTGACATCTAGAGGAAGGCGTAGGCAGTGTTTGTAGCATCATAGCATTCACAGGGACTTATGAACTGACCTGGGAGCAGGGGCCAAGATTTCTGAAATCTCACTCCCTGGCAGGAAAAGTGCTGTAGAATGAGTTCTGTTTCACTCAGAGACATAATTCCAACGGTTATAGAAACTAGAGAGTGTTTTCTATCCAATAATAACAATAATATGCATATTGTACGAGCAAGAATTGAGTACTAGGCAGTTTAATTTGGAGATCAATTTTCGCAAAGTCGAAACAGCACCCCCTATATCCCAGAGAGGTTAACAATTTTGATTCTTATTATTTTCACATTGTAAATATCCAAAGTAAGCTTTGACAATATTTGGCATGACCCAGCCAGAGGGAGAGGGAGAGACACATGACCCAGCCAGAGAGAGAGAGAGAGGTACATGACCCAGCCAGAGAGAGAAAGAGAGAGAGAGATTACCCAGCCAGAGAGAAAGAGAGAGAGAGAGGAGGGACATGACCCAACCAGAGAGAGAGAGACGACCCAGTCAGAGAGAGAGAGAGAGAGATGAACTAGCCAGAGAGAGAGAGAGACATGACCCAGCCAGAGAGAGAGAGAGAGAGACATGACCCAGCCAGAGAAAGAGAGAGAGAGATAGAGAAACATGACCCAGCCAGAGAGAGAGAGAGAGAGAGAGAGATGACCCAGCCAGAGCGAGAGAGAGAGAGGAGGGACATGACCCAGCCAGAGAGAAAGAGAAGAGAGAGAGAGAGAGAGAGAGAGAGACGACACAGCGAGAGAGACGACACAGCCAGAGAGAGAGAGAGAGAGAGAGAGAGAGAGAAACATGACCCAGCCAGAGAGAGAGAGCATGAGAGAGAGAGACTCGACCCAGCCAGAGATAGAGAGAGAGATGACCCATCCAGAGAGAGAGAGCCATGACCCAACCAGAGAGAGAGAGAGAGAGACATGACCCAGAAAGAGAGAAAGAGAAAGAGAGAGAGAGAGAGAGAGAGAGAGAGAGAGAGAGAGAGAGATGACCCAGCCAGAGAGAGAGAGAGGGAGAGAGAGAGAAATGACCAAGCCAGAGATGGGAGAGAGACATGACCCAGCGAGACAGAGAGAGAGAGAGAGAGAGAGATGACCCAGCAAGGGAGAGAGGGAGAGAGAGAGAGAAATGAATCAGCCAGAGAGAGAGAGAGACATGACCCAGCCAGACAGAGAGAGATATAACCAATCCACAGAGAGAGAGAGAGAGAGATAGAGAGAGAGAGAGAGAGAGAGAGAGAGAGAGAGAGAGAGAGAGAGAGAGAGAGAGAGAGAGAGAGAGAGAGAGAGAGAGAGAGATGACCCAGTCAAAGAGAGAGAGAGAGAGTGACATGTCCCAGCCACAGAGAGAGAGAGAGACAGGAACCAGCCAAAGAGAGAGAGAGAGACATGACCCAGACAGAGAGAGAGAGAGAGAGAAAGAGAGAGAGAGAGAGAGAGAGAGAGAGAGAGAGAGAGATGACCCAACCAGAGAGAGAGAGAGGGAGGGACATGACCCAACCAGTGAGAGAAAGGGAGAGAGATGACCCAGCCAGAGAGAGAGGTGTTAACGAGGGGTGGAAACTCAGGATACTAGACAAGGAGAACTCAGCTAATATAGTCAGCTAATATAAATCTCTATAAGTCTGGAAGAGTAAGGGTACAGGGCAACCCCAAACAGTTTCAGCTGGACTTTCACCTAATCAAAGAATTAGCCCAGCAGGAGAAGCTCTCCCTTGAGAAAGAAACCCCCACGCCGAGCAGGTCAGACCAGACCTCTTCATTAAATAACCCCACAGACGAGCCACCCCCAGCAGAAAGTCAACCTCCCAGCACAGAGTACTACCCTCTCATTGAAATGAAGGATAAAATGACCCAGCTGGAGGTAAGGCAGCTGGAGCTGAAACAGCAGGTGATTACACTCCAGTCAGCACAGACCCAGACAACAACACTCTATTAACCAGACCCGGAGTGCTGGAGGTGGCAAGAGACATATCTGCACTCTGGACTGTGGTGAGACAACTTCAACAGGAGAAAGAGCAGGAGCAGAAGAAGAACAGAGCACTAGAGGAGAGGATCAGACTACTGGAGGAGAGGGTGAGGGGGATGGAGGAGAGGATCAGACTGCTGGAGGAGAGGGTGAGGGGGATGGCATGTGACAGAGAACAACCCACTAGAGAGGTGGCCACCCCCGCAGAGAAGCCAGCAGAACAGCCCACCTCAGCTCCCGACAAAAGTCTCGACACCACAGCAGAACAGTCCACACCAGACCCTGAGCATAGCGTCGACATCACAGCAGAACAGACAAATTAAGAACCCCAAGCCCAGGGGATCTCACACCCTCTGAGCACCCACCCTGTCAGCCACCCTAATAGCCCTCCTGACAACCCCCCCACACCGACTGAGGACATACACAAGACACAGATTGTACTCCTTATGGACTCAAATGGGAAATATTTGCAAGAAAAAATACTTTTCCCAAACACAGTGTGTCTAAACTCTGGTGTCCAAACACCCAGCGCGCCCAAGACCTTCTGTCTGAGGATCAACTAGGTTCACCTAGCCACATAAAAGTACACACAGGCACAAAATACCTGAGAGCACAGCAGGAAAGGGTGGCCACAGCACTGAAGGGAGTGATTGAAAAAGTTTCTTCTACTTTCCCCAACGCACAAGTGGTTATCTCCACCCTGCTACCACAAAAAGACTTCCACCCTGCTACCATACAGCGGGTAAACGCAAGTATTTCCCGTGACTGTGCCTCAAAACCAAATGTTTACCTGGCTCACCACTCCACCCTGGACTTGAACAGCCTCTATGACCAGGTCCACCTCTACAAGGCAGCAGTGCCCACCTTCGCCCGGACTCTAAAGGACATCGCTCTCAAATGTAGCCCCAGCACTTCACACAGGAGCAACAGATCAATAGACACCCCGCCCAGACTAGCGAGACACCCTCCCAGACCTGCGGGACCCCCCCTGGACCTACACATAGAGGACCCATGCCAAGAGGACTTACATCCAGACTACAGCACCACCAGCCACATCCACACCCCAACCAATCAACACCCCCCCACGTCAACCATGCCCACACCCCATTTAGGCCCCCTCAGATCAGACTTATGCCCCTCCTGACCACCCCATGCACCCCACCCCCGCAATGAGGGCCTCAACATGGAAGTCACACATACGCCCAGGCCGTGAGCGGGCAAACAGGCCCAACCCCCACTCTTACACTAGCCCAAGCCAATGGCATGTACCAGATGCTCAGCAGGCTCTGCTCACACTTACTGGCCTGAGGCCAAACCACACGACCAACAACATTGGACACTTTATGGAAGGCAAAGCCCTCACTATCTCATCCTGGAATATCCAAGGCCTGAGGTAATCTGCCTTTGGCCTAAAGAGCAGGAACCTGGACTTCACCAAAGATATCGGAAATACAGACATTGTCATCCTGCAAGAAACCTGGTATAGAGGAGACGGACCCACTGGTTGCCCTCTAGGTTACAGAGAGCTGGTAGTCCCATCCACCAAACTACCAGGTGTGAAACAGGGAAGGGTCTCCGGGGGTATGCTAATTTGGTATAGAGCAGACCTAACTCAATCCATTAAATTAATCAAAACAGGAACATTTTACATTTGGCTAGAAATTCAAAAGGAAATTATCTTAATTATCAGAGAAAAATGTCCTCCTGTGTGCTACCTATATCCCCCCACTAGAATCCCCATACGTTAATGAAGACACCTTCTCCATCCTGGAGGGGGAAATCAATCATTTCCAGGCCCAGGGACATGTACTAGTCTGTGGCGACCTAAATGCCAGAACCGGACAAGAACCTGACACCCTCAGCACACAGGGGAATAAACACCTGACAAATGTATGACCATATTAGAGACACATATTTCCCTTGGATTACACAGACCCACAAATAATTTGAAAACAAATCAAATTTTGATAAACTGTCATATCTACTGGGTGAAATACAATGGTGTGCCGTCACAGCAACAAGACTTGTGACCTGTTGCCACAAGAAAAGGACAACCAGTGAAGAACAAACACCATTGTAAATAAAACCCATAGATATTTATTTCCGTACTTTGTACTTTAACTATTTGCACATCAGTACAACACTGTATATAGACATAATATGAAATGTCTCTATTCCTTTGGAACTTTGTCATGTTTACTGTACATGTATTGTTTGTTTAAATTTGGTTAATTATCTACTTCGCTTGCTTTCACAATGTAACATATATTTCCCATGCCAATAAAGCCCCTTGAATTGAATTGAATTGAATTGAGAGAGAAAGAGAAAGAGAGAGAGAGAGAGGCATGAGCGAGAGAGAGAGATAGAGAGAGAGAGAGAGATAGTGTGAGAGAGAGAGAGAGAGAGTGTGAGAGAGAGAGATAGTGTGAGAGAGAGAGAGAGAGAGAGAGAGAGAGAGAGAGAGAGAGAGAGATAGTGTGAGAGAGAGAGAGAGAGAGAGAGAGAGAGAGAGAGAGAGAGAGAGAGAGAGAGTGTGAGAGAGAGAGAGAGAGAGAGAGAGAGAGAGAGAGAGAGAGAGAGAGAGAGAGAGAGAGAGAGAGAGAGAGATAGTGTGTGAGAGAGAGAGAGAGAGAGAGAGAGAGAGAGAGAGAGAGAGAGAGAGAGAGAGAGAGAGAGAGAGAGAGAGAGAGAGAGAGAGAGAGAGATTATTGTTATTATTGCTGTTGGTCCCACCATTTATTTATATATAAATATATATATATTTTGTATATATATACATATATATTTTATTTTTATTTTTCGATATGTATACTTTGACAATGTAAGTAATAATGAACTTGCCATGTCAATAAAGTCAATTGAATTGAATTGAATTGAGAGAGAGAGAGAGAGAGAGAGTGAGAGAGAGAGAGAGCGAGCGAGAGAAAGAGATACATGACCAAGCCAGAGACTAAAATCATAACATGGTGTCAGAAGTGCTTCAACCTCGTCAAATATAAGACTGGAGAGATTATTTCATATAAAATAATTGTTCAAGTGAGGAAAAGTAGCTAATAGCTAACTGCTCTCTCATGTCTCTTCATTGATCAGAGCAGCCCAAGTAGAGCCGTTGCTATGGATACATAATACACATTTCAGTTGAAAGCATCCAGTTGTACAACTGGCTAGGTATCCCCCTTTCCCTGTCCTTTCCCTGTCCTTTCCCTCCATGAACAGAGCTCATTCAGAGTGAGCAGCGCTCAGGGAACGAGTGACAGACAGAGCAGCAGCTAATGGATTTACTGACAGAGGTAGTTATTTCTGATTTCAGGTTTCGAGTAGGGTCGGGGTAGAGTAGAGTAGAGTAGGGTCGGGGTAGAGTAGAGTAGGGTCGGGGTAGAGTAGAGTAGAGTAGGGTCGGGGTAGAGTAGAGTAGGGTCGGGGTAGAGTAGAGTAGGGTCGGGGTAGAGTAGAGTAGGGTCGGGGTAGAGTAGAGTAGGGTCGGGGTAGAGTAGAGTAGGGTCGGGGTAGAGTAGAGTAGGGTCGGGGTAGAGTAGAGTAGAGTCGGGGTAGAGTAGAGTAGGGTCGGGGTAGAGTAGAGTAGAGTCGGGGTAGAGTAGAGTAGGGTCGGGGTAGAGTAGAGTAGGGTCGGGGTAGAGTAGAGTAGGGTCGGGCCTTAAATTTGGCAGTAGCAATTGGGCCTGGTTAGGGTAGAGGTAGGGGTATGGTAGGGGTAGGGTAGGGGTAGGTTAGGGTAAGGGTTGGGTAGGGTAGAGGTAGGGTAGTGGTAGGGTAGGGATAGGGCTGGGTAGAGTTGGGTTGTGGTAGGGTAGGGTTGGGGTAGGGTAGGGTAGGGTAGGGTAGGGTCGGGGTAGGGGTAGGGTAGGGTAGGGTAGGGTAGGGTAGGGGTAGGGGTAGGGTAGGAGTAGGGTAGGGTTGGGGTAGGGTAGGGGTTGGGTAGAGTAGGGGTAGGGTAGGGTAGGGTAGGGTAGGGTTGGTGTAGGGTAGGGGATGGGTAGAGTAGGGGTAGGGTAGGGTAGATGTAGGGTAGTGGTAGGGTAGGGATAGGGCTGGGTAGAGTTGGGTTGTGGTAGGGTAGGGTTGGGGTAGGGTAGGGTAGGGTCGGGGTAGGGGTAGGGTAGGAGTAGGGTAGGGTTGGGGTAGGGTAGGGGTTGGGTAGAGTAGGGGTAGGGTAGGGTAGGGTAGGGTAGGGTAGGGTAGGGTAGGGTAGGGTTGGTGTAGGGTAGGGGATGGGTAGAGTAGGGGGAGGGTAGGGTAGAGTAGAGTAGGGGTAGGGTAGAGTAGGGGTAGGGGTAGGGTAGGGTTGGTGTAGGGTAGGGGATGGGTAGAGTAGGGGTAGGGTAGGGTAGAGTAGAGTAGGGGTAGGGGTAGGGTAGAGTAGGGGTAGGGGTAGGGGTAGGGGTAGGGTAGGGTGGAGTAGGGGTAACATAGGAGCCAGACAGAAGGGGTAGGGTAGGGGTAGGGGTAGGGTAGGGTAGGGTAGTTTAGTGTAGAGTAGGGGTAGGGGTAGGGTAGGGGAGGGGTAGGGTAGGGTAGGACCTGAACTTCGTGGGCATGGGTAGGACTCAGGCTAAAAATCAGGCCCGTGCATGGCTCTAATCTGTATAGTTTTTCTACCTGAACCCAGGTAGAGACATCACCCCACCTGATCCCAGTTAGAGACCTCACCCAACCTGGTCCCAGTTAGAGACCTCACCCCACCTGAACCCAGGTAGAGACATCACCCCACCTGATCCCAGTTAGAGACCTCACCCCACCTGAACCCAGGTAGAGACATCACCCCACCTGATCCCAGTTAGAGACCTCACCCCACCTGATCCCAGTTAGAGACCTCACCCAACCTGGTCCCAGTTAGAGACCTCACCCCACCTGATCCCAGTTAGAGACCTCACCCAACCTGGTCCCAGTTAGAGACCTCACCCCACCTGAACCCAGGTAGAGACCTCACCTCACCTGATCCCAGTTAGAGACCTCACCCAACCTGGTCCCAGTTAGAGACCTCACCCCACCTGAACCCAGGTAGAGACCTCACCCCACCTGAACCAAGTTAGAGACCTCACCCCACCTGATCCCAGGTAGAAACCTCACCCCACCTGAACCCAGGTAGAGACCTCACCCCACCTGATCCCAGGTAGAAACCTCACCCCACCTGAACCCAGGTAGAGACCTCACCCCACCTGATCCCAGTTAGAGACCTCACCCCACCTGATCCCAGGTAGAGATCTCACCCCACCTGATCCCAGTTAGAGACCTCACCCAACCTGGTCCCAGTTAGAGACCTCACCCCACCTGAACCCAGTTAGAGACCTCACCCCACCTGAACCCAGTTAGAGACCTCACCCCACCTGATCCCAGGTAGAAACCTCACCCCACCTGAACCCAGGTAGAGACCTCACCCCACCTGATCCCAGTTAGAGACCTCACCCCACCTGATCCCAGGTAGAGATCTCACCCCACCTGATCCCAGTTAGAGACCTCACCCAACCTGGTCCCAGTTAGAGACCTCACCCCACCTGAACCCAGGTAGAGACCTCACCCCACCTGAACCCAGGTAGAGACCTCACCCCACCTGAACCCAGTTAGAGACCTCACCCCACCTGATCCCAGGTAGAGACCTCACCCCACCTGATCCCAGTTAGAGACCTCACCCCACCTGAACCCAGGTAGAGACCTCACCCCACCTGAACCCAGTTAGAGACCTCACCCAACCTGGTCCCAGTTAGAGACCTCACCCCACCTGAACCCAGGTAGAGACCTCACCCCACCTGAACCCAGTTAGAGACCTCACCCAACCTGGTCCCAGTTAGAGACCTCACCCCACCTGAACCCAGGTAGAGACCTCACCCCACCTGAACCCAGTTAGAGACCTCACCCCACCTGATCCCAGGTAGAGACCTCACCCCACCTGATCCCAGGTAGAGACCTCACCCCACCTGATCCCAGTTAGAGACCTCACCCCACCTGATCCCAGTTAGAGACCTCACCCCACCTGAACCCAGGTAGAGACATCACCCCACCTGATCCCAGGTAGAGACCTCACCCCACCTGATCCCAGTTAGAGACCTCACCCCACCTGAACCCAGGTAGAGACCTCACTCCACCTGAACCAAGTTACGTACAATTTGACACAGATCCATAAATATGATAGACAGAGAGAGAGAAATAAAGACGTACTGTTTATAGTGTGAGAGAGAGAAAGAGAGGAGTGTGGATGTGGGGACACCAGATGGTGAGGACATATGGGCCTTTTGAAAAAACAAAACAAAACAAAACTGAACTGTGAACAGAAACTGCTGGCCAATTAGGCCTTTTACTTTCCACACACACACACACACACACACACACACACACACACACACACACACACACACACACACACACACACACACACACACACACACACACACACACACACACACACACACACACACACACACACACACACACACACACAGACTTACAAACACTCAAGGGGAGGGGGTGAGATTTGCTCAAGAAATGTGTGACCCGATGCAGTCCTTCAATCCCCAACTGAGTGTATGTTTCAGGAATTGACAGGATACACACACACACACACAATTATTCTCTACAGGAAGTCAGTATCAATTAATACAAGTCATGTATATGGGGCTGCAGGTAGCCTAGTGGTTAGAGCGTTTAGCCAGTAACCGAAAGGTTGCTAGATCGAATCCACGAGCTGACAAGGTAAAAAGGTTCTGTGTTTCTCCTCCACTGGAGAGGACAGAAGTGGAAGTGTTCTCTCTGATGCTCTGTATTACTCATCCACTACTGTCCTCTCTGATGCTCTGTGTTTCTCATCCACTACTGTCCTCTCTTGTTTCTCATCCACTACTGTCCTCTCTGATGCTCTGTGTTTCTCATCCACTACTGTCCTCTCTGATGCTCTGTGTTTCTCCTCCACTACTGTCCTCTCTGATGCTCTGTGTTTCTCCTCCACTACTGTCCTCTCTGATGCTCTGTGTTTCTCATCCACTACTGTCCTCTCTGATGCTCTGTGTTTCTCATCCACTACTGTCCTCTCTGATGCTCTGTGTTTCTCATCCACTACTGTCCTCTCTGATGCTCTGTATTACTCATCCACTACTGTCCTCTCTGATGCTCTGTGTTTCTCATCCACTACTGTCCTCTCTGATGCTCTGTGTTTCTCATCCACTACTGTCCTCTCTGATGCTCTGTGTTTCTCATCCACTACTGTCCTCTCTGATGCTCTGTATTACTCATCCACTACTGTCCTCTCTGATGCTCTGTGTTTCTCATCCACTACTGTCCTCTCTGATGCTCTGTGATTCTCATCCACTACTGTCCTCTCTGATGCTCTGTTCTTCTCATCCACTACTGTCCTCTCTGATGCTCTGTATTACTCATCCACTACTGTCCTCTCTGATGCTCTGTGTTTCTCCTCCA
>NC_052338.1:28856748-28909248 GCF_016432855.1 Salvelinus namaycush
TAACCAAGAAACAACTTCATCAGATGACAGTCTTATAACATGTTATTCAATAAATGTATGTTTTGTTCGAAAAATGTGCATATTTCAGGTATAAATCATTTACATTGCAGCTACAATCAGAAGTTGCACCGAAAGCAGACAGAATAATTACAGACACCAACGTCAAATACCTAATTACTCATCATAAAACATTTCTGAAAAATACATAGTGTACAGCAATTGAAAGACAGGCATCTTGTGTTTCCAGACAATATTTCCGATTTATCAAGTGTTTTACAGCGAAAACACAATATAGCGTTATATTAGCTTAGCACAATAGCCAGAAAGACAAGCCATTTCCCAGTAGCAAAAGTAAGCGATCGTAACAAACAAGCAAAATATACATAATTTTTGACTAACCTTGATTTTCTTCTTCAGATGACAGTCCTATAACATCAGGTTATACATACACTTATGTTTTGTTCGAAAATGTGCATATTTAGAGCTGAAATCAATTGTTACACCGTGTGCTAACTTAGCTACTTTTCCCCACTACGTCCGGATTTTTCCTGACACTTTTTCTGACACATATTCTGACCAAATAGCTATTCATAAACATAACTAAAAAATACATGTTGTATAGGAAATGATAGATCCATTAGTTCTTAATGAAATCGCAGTGTTAGAATTCAAAAAAAATAACTTCATTATGATATGCAGCTTCGGTATAGCTAGAGTACCCAAAAGTTGGCCGCCCACGACTAGTTCACATGCACGACAGATATATGAAATAGCATCATAAAATGTTTCTTACTTTTGCTGATCTTTCATCAGAATGTTGGACAAGGTGTCCTTTGTCCAGAACAGTCGTTGTTTGGAATTAGAACGTTCATTTTCCCTCTTCATTTAGCACGCGCGCTAGCCGGGTGGCACGAATCGCTCCATCGTCAACAAAGTCAGAGAACGGAACACGGCAAAACTCCCGAAAAAATTTCAATAATCTGATGAAACTATATTGAAAAAACATACTTTACGATGATATGGTCACATGTATCAAATAAAATCATAGCCGGAGATATTAGTCGTCCATAACGACAGCTAAACAGAAGGCAAATCCATGTCCCTTTCGCGCGCTCCAGAAAACAGAAAATGGACGGTCACGTCATACAAAGAGCTGTTATTCCACCTCAGACCAAGATAAACACGAAATTTCTTCTCTCACCGCCTCTTGACACCCAGGGGAAGGTGTATGAAGTGCACGTAGACTCTTACGTATCATGCCCATGTATAGGCAGGGAGTAGAAGAGAGCCTCGGTTTCAGACATTCCACTTCCTGGTCAGGAAGTGTGCTGCAGAATGACTTCTGTTTCACTCAGAGAAATAATTCAAACGGTTTTAGAAACTAGAGAGTGTTTTCTATCCAATAGTAATAATAATATGCATATTGTACGAGCAAGAATTGAGTACGAGGCCGTTTGAAATGGGCACATTTTATCTGGCTACTCAATACGCCCCCTGCAGCCCAAACAGGATAACAATGGGGAAGTTAATGTGACTGGCTGGCTCCTATGTTAACGATGGGGAAGTTAATGTGACTGGTTGGCTCCTATGTTAACGATGGGGAAGTTAATGTGACTGGCTGGCTCCTATGTTAACGATGGGGAAGTTAATGTGACTGGCTGGCTCCTATGTTGACGATGGGGAAGTTACTGTGACTGGCTGGCTCCTATGTTAACGATGGGGAAGTTAATGTGACTGGCTGGCTCCTATGTTAACGATGAGGAAGTTAATGTGACTGGCTGGCTCCTATGTTAACAATGGGGAAGTTAATGTGACTGGCTGGCTCCTATGTTAACGATGGGGAAGTTCATGTGACTGGCTTGCTCCTATGTTAATGATGGGGAAGTTAATGTGACTGGCTGGCTCCTATGTTAACGATGGGGAAGTTACTGTGACTGGCTGGCTCCTATGTTAACGATGGGGAAGTTAACCTTTTCTCAATAGGGGGTGCTGTTTTCACTTTGTAAAAATTCGTTCCCAAATTAAACTGCCTCGTACTCAATTCTTGCTTGTACAATATGCATATTATTATTACTATTGGATAGAAAACACTTTCTAGTTTCTAAAACCGTTTGAATTATGTCTCTGAGTGAAACAGAACTCATTCTGCAGCACTTTTCCTGCCAGGGAGTGAGATTTCTGAAATCGTGGTCCCTGTTCCCAGGTCAGTTTATAAGTCCCTGTGAACGCTGTGGGGCTACAAACACTGCATACGCCTTCCTCTAGATGTCAGTAAGTGGTGACAATTTGAATGGAGTCGATTGCGCAATCTGGGACCTTATATAAGATCCTGGAGCGGAAGTACCTTTCTTTTCAACCCTGCGCCTGACGCACAATGGACGTCGGACTGGCCTTCCAAGCTTTGGTTTAGCCTGTTCTATATCTCCGGTCATGTTTTTATTCGTTATAGTTGTTAAAGACATCATAAGGTAGTTAATTTAAACCGACTTATAGCAATTTATAGCAGTTTATTGCGATTTTCTGGCATTTCTTTGTGACGCACTTTCAAGAGTTGGACACTTTTCCTGTACATGCCGAACGTTAGTGGCCATTTCGACAGGACAAGAGGACATCTTTCGACCAAAAGACGATTAGACCGGAGAAAGGACACCTTGCCCAAGATTCTGATGGAAGCTCAGCTAATAGTAAGAACTATTTATGCTGATAAATCGTTGTTCTGTTGAAAATAGTCAAATGCATAAAACGCCATTACTTGCAATGTAGCCTTGCGTTATCGGACCCTGTATTTCGCAGCAACGTTAATTTAAAAAATGTAATTCAGCGATTGCATTAAGAACTAATTTGTCTTTCAATTGCTGTCCACCCTGTATTTTTTAGTCAAGTTTATGATTATTTATTGATTAGACTAGGGGACTCTCCAAGATGGCGCCCGACATTTTTCTGGGCAGCTTGGCAACTTTTCTCATTGTATAAGCACGATTTGTGCCGCTAAATATGCACATTTTCGAACAAACTCTATATGCCTTGTGTAATATGATGTTACAGGACTGTCATCTGAAGAATTCTGAGAAGGTTAGTGAAAAAATTAATATATTTTGGTGGTGATAACGTTATCGCTCTTTTTGCCTTGAATCAATGCTGGGGTGATGTTAGCACATGTGGTATGCTAATATAACGATATATTGTGTTTTCGCTGTAAAACACTTAGAAAATCTGAAATATTGTCTGGATTCACAAGATCTGTGTCTTTCAATTGCTGTACGCTGTGTATTTTTAAGAAATGTTTTATGATGAGTAATTAGGTAATACACGTTGCTCTCTGTAGTTATTCTAGTCGAGTTGTGATGGTGGCTGCAATGGTAAACTATGATTTATACCTGAAATATGCACATTTTTCTAACAAAACATATGCTATACAATAAATATGTTATCAGACTGTCATCTGATGAAGTTGTTTCTTGGTTAGTGGCTATTTATATCTTTATTTGGTCGAATTGGTGATAGCTACTGATGGAGTGAAGAAATGGTGGAGTAAGAAAAACGGTGTCTTTTGCTAACGTGGTTAGCTAATGGATTTACATATTGTGTCTGCCCTGTAAAACATTTTAAAAATCAGAAATGGTGGCTTGATTCACAAGAAGTGTATCTTTCATCTGGTGTCTTGGACTTGTGATTTAATGATATTTAGATGCTAGTATTTACTTGTGACGCTATGCTAGGCTATGCTAGTAGCTTTTCTACTGATGGGGGTGCTCCCGGATCCGGGTTTGGGAGGTGTTAGAGGTTAATGGCGTCAGACCGAGGCTCTGCATCTATTCTCGTGCTCCTAGACCATAGTGCTGCTTTTGATACCATCGATCACCACATTCTTTTGGAGAGATTGGAAACCAAATTGGTCTACAAGGACAAGTTCTGGCCTGGTTTAGATCTTATCTGTCAGAAAGATATCAGTTTGTCTCTGTGGATGGTTTGTCCTCTGACAAATCAACTGTACATTTCGGTGTTCCTCAAGGTTCCGTTTTAGGACCACTTCCACTATATATTTTACCTCTTGGTGATGTCATTCGGGAAACATAATGTTAACTTTCACTGCTATGTGGATGACACAAGGCTGTACATTTCAATGAAACATGGTGAAGCCCCAAAATTGCCCTCGCTGGAAGCCTGTGTCTCAGACATAAGGAAGTGGATTGTTGCAAATGTTCTACTTTTAAACTTGGCCAAAACAGAGATGCTTGTTCTAGGTCCCAAGAAACAAAGAGATCTTCTGTTGAATATGACAATTAATCTTGATGGTTGTACAGTCGTCTCAAATAAAACTGTGAAGGACCTCGGCGTCACTCTGGACCCTGATCTCTCCTTTGACGAACATATCAAGACTGTTTCAAGGACAACTTTTTTCCATCTACGTAACATTGCAAAAATCTGAAACTTCCTGTCCAAAAAATGATGCAGAAAAATTAATCCATGCTTTTGTCACTTCTAGGTAAGACTACTGCAATGCTCTACTTTCCGGCTACCCGGATAAAGCACTAAATATACTTCAGTTAGTGCTAAACACGGCCACGGCTGCTAGAATCTTTTCTAGAACCAAAAATGTATCATATTACTCCAGTGCTAGCCTCTCTACACTGGCTTCCTGTTAACTTCTTGACGCTAGGAGGCAGAATTTTTATGTTTGGAAAAATAACGTTCCCAATGTAAATGGGTATTTCTCAGGCCCAGATGCTAGAATATGCATATAATTGACAGATTAGGATAGAAAACACTCTAAAGTTTCCAAAACTGTCAAAATATTGTCTGTGAGTATAACAGAACTGATTTTGCAGGAAAAAACCTGAGGAAATCCAACCCGGAAGTGCCTCTTATTTTGAAAAGTCCCTGTTCCATTGCCTGCCTATCCTCCATTTAAAGGGATATCAACCAGATTCCTTTCCCAATGGCTTCCACGGGTTGTGAATAGGCTTTAGCCATCGTTTCAAGCTTTTATTCTGACAAATGAGCGAGATTTATCAAATCGCATCAGTGGATAGCCAGGTGTCCTTTGATTAGTTCTTGCGTGCGAAAGTGGTAGCTCAACATTTTCTTTCTCTATTGTATTGAATAGTTTACCGTCCGGTTGAAATATTATCGATTATTTATTTTAAAAACAACCTGAGGATTGATTATAAAAACGTTTGACATGTTTCTACGAACTTTACGGATACTATTTGGAATTTCCGTCTGCCCTTCATGACCTGCCTGAGCCTGTGGATTTCTGAACGTAACGCGCCAAACAAATGGAGTTTTTTTTATATAAAAATAATCTTTATCGAACAAAAGGAACATTTATTGTGTAACTGGGAGTCTTGTGAGTACAAACATCCGAAGATCATCAAAGGTAAGCGATTAATTTTATTGCTTTTCTGACTTTCGTGACCAATCTACCATGCTGCTAGGTGTTTGTAATGTTTTGTCTAGTGATCGATAAACTCACACAAACGCTTGGATTTCTTTCGCTGTAAAGCATATTTTCAAAATCTGAAACGACAGGTGGATTAACAACAAGCTAAGCTGTGTTTTGCTGTATTGCACTTGTGATTACATGAAATTACATTTTTTTTGTAATTTTCTTTTTATTTGGCGCTCTGCAATTCAACGGTTGTTGATGAAAATGATCCCGCTAAAGGGATCCGTGCGCCAAGAGGTTAGGCAAGGGCTGATTTCAAGGTTTTACTGCTAACCTACAAAGCATTACATGGGCTTGCTCCTACCTATCTTTCCGATTTGGTCCTGCCGTACATACCTACACGTATGCTACGGTCACAAGACGCAGGCCTCCTTACTGTCCCTAGAATTTCTAAAAAACAGCTGAATACAGGACTTTCTCCTATAGAGCTCCATTTTTATGGAATGGTCTGCCTACCCATGTGAGAGACGCAGACTCGGTCTCAACCTTTAAGTCTTTACTGAAGACTCATCTCTTCAGTGGGTCATATGATTGAGAGTAGTCTGGCCCAGGAGTGTGAAGGTGAACGGAAAGGCACTGGAACAACGAACCGCCCTTGCTGTCTCTGCCTGGCTGGTTCCCCTCTCTCCACTGGGATTATCTGCCTCTTACCCTGTTACAGGGGCTGAGTCACTGGCTTACTGGTGCTCTTCCATGCCGTCCCTGGGAGGGGTGCGTCACTTGAGTGGGTTGAGTCATTGACGTGATTTTCCTGTCTGTGTTGGCGCCCCCCCTTGGGTTGTGCCGTGGCGGAGATCTTTGTGGGCTATACTCGGCCTTGTCTCAGGATGGTCAGTTGGTGGTTGAAGATCTCTAGTGGTGTGGGGGCTGTGCTTTGGCAAAGTGGGTGGGGTTATATCCTGCCTGTTTGGCCCTGTCCGGGGGTATCGTCGGATGGGGCCACAGTGTCTCCCGACCACTCCTATCTCAGCCTCCAGTATTTATGCTGCATTAGTTTATGTCGTGGGGCTAGGGACAGTCTGTTATATCTGGAGTATTTATCCTGTCTTATCCGGTGTCCTGTGTGAATTTAGGTATGCTCTCTCTAACTCTCTCTCTCTCTTTCTTTCTTTCTCTTTTTCTTTCTCTCTCTCGGAGGACCTGAGCCCTAGGACCATGCCTGAGGACTATCTGGCCTGATGACTCCTTGCTGTCTCCAGTCCACCAAATTGCTGCTGCTCCAGTTTCAACTGTTCTGCCTGCGGCTATGGAACCCTGACCTGTTCACCGGACGTGCTACCTGTCCCAGACCTGCTGTTTTCAACTCTCTAAAGACAGCAGGAGCGGTAGAGATACTCTGAATGATCGGCTATGAAAAGCCAACTGACATTTACTCCTGAGGTGCTGACCTGTTGCACCCTCGACATCCACTGTGATTATTTGTATTTGACCCTGCTGGTCACCTATGAACATTTGAACATCTTGGCCATGTTATAATCTCCACCCGGCACAGCCAGAAGAGGACTGGCCACCCCTCATAGCCTGATTCCTCTCTAGGTTTCTTCCTAGGTTCTGGCCTTTTTTGGGAGTTTTTCCTAGGGACCGTGCTTCTACACCTACATTGCTTGCTGTTTGGGGTTTTAGGCTGGGTTTCTGTACAGCACTTTGAGATATCAGCTGATGTAAGAAGGGCTTTATAAATACATTTGATTTGATTTGATGACCAATCGATAAGTAATTTGTGGGATATGTGTGACTACAGATTCCGCATGTTAGGTCAGCTGTTGATTCATTGATTGATTGATTGATTGTGTACATTATTCTTCAAAGGGAAATTATTCCCACTGCTCACCAAAGGCTTTGTAGTTTTAATTTAACTTTATGCTACACGTCCAACATTTTCTATTTTAAATAATCAAAATATTCAATTCAAATTCTCCCAAGAGTGGCATCACAGCACAATTTAACTTCTTGCCACTATAGGGGGTGCTGTTTCGCATTAGCATAATTTGCTCTCCAGATTAAACTGCCTAGTACTCAATTCTTGCTCGTACAATATGCATATTATTGTTATTATTGGATAGAAAACACTCTCTAGTTTCTATAGCCGTTTGAATTATGTCTCTGAGTGAAACAGAACTCATTCTACAGCACTTTTCCTCCCAGTGTGTGAGATTTCAGCTATCTTGGCCTCTGGTTCCAGATCAGTTTTAAAGTCCCTGTAAATCCTATGAGGATACAAACACTGCCCACGCCTTCCTCTAGATGTCAGTAAGTGGTGACAATTTGAATGGAGTCGATTGCGCAATCAGTGCCTGTATAAAACGGCAAAGACCGGATGTACCGTCCCTTTGCTCCCTGCGCCTGACGCAGGATGGACGTTGGACCTCCTCTCTTTCCAAGCTGTTGTTTAGCCACTTATATATCGCCGGTCATGTTTTTACTCGTTATTGGTGTTAAAAACATCATAAGGTAGTTAATTTAAACCGTTTTATAGCAATTTATATCCGTTTAGTGCGATTTTGAGGCAGTTCTATGTGACGCCCATCCAAGAGCTGGGCACGTTTTGGGGTCCCGGTCGAACGTTAGTGGGCATTTCGACGGACAGAGGACATCTTTCGACCAAAAGAAGATTAGACCCAAGAAAGGATACATTGCCCAAGATTCTGATGGAAGATCACCTCATAGTAAGAAATATTTAAGATGATAAATCGTTGTTCTGTCGAAAATTTTTAAACGCATATTCCGCCATTTTGTTTGGTATAGCTTCGCTTGGCGAACCCTGTATTGCACAGTAAGGATAATTTTAGAAATGTAATTCAGCGATTGCATTAAGAACTAATTTGTCTTTCGATAGCTGTCCAACTTATATTTTTTTTGTCAAGTTTATGAATAGTTATCCATGAGACAAGATCACTGTGAAAGATGGCGTCCGACATTTTCAGGCTAGTTTTGCTAGTATTGTCATTGTATAACCACGGTTGTTTGTGGCTAAATATGCACATTTTCGAACAAACTCTATATGTATGTTGTAATATGATGGTACAGGAGTGTCATCGGAAGAATTCTGAGAAGGTTAGTGAAAAAATTAATATATTTTGGCGATGATAACGATATCGCTCTCTTTGGCTTGAATCAATGGTCGGGTAACGTTTGCATATGTGGTATGCTAATATAACGATTTATTGTGTTTTCGCTGTAAAACACTTAGAACATCTGAAATATTGTCTGAATTCACAAGATCTGTGTCTTTCCATTGCTGTGAGTTGTGTATTTTTAAGAAATGTTTTATGATTAGTAATTAGGTAATACACGTTGCTCTGTGTATTTATTCTAGTCGAGTTGTGATGGTGGGTGCAATTGTAAACTAGGATTTATACCTGAAATATGCACATTTTTCTAACAAAACCTATCCTATACAATAAATATGTTATCAGACTGTCATCTGATGAGGTTTTTTCTTGGTTAGTGGCTATCAATATCTTTATTTGGCCGAATTGGTGATAGCACCTGATGGAGTAAGAAACTGATGGAGTTAGGAAAGTGCTGTCTTTTGCTAACGTGGTTAGCTAATAGATTTACATATTTTGTCTTCCCTGTAAAACATTTTAAAAATCTGAAATGGTGGCTTTATTCACAAGATCTGTATCTTTCATTTGGTGTCTTGGACTTGTGATTTAATGATATTTAGATGCTACTATTTAATTGTGACGCTATGCTAGCGATGCTAATCAGTGTGGGGGGGGTGGGGGGTGATCCCGGATCCGGGGTTGAGAGGCGGTAAAAGTTAAGACCAATTTAACTTCTTATGGCTGCAAGGGGCAGTATTGAGTAGCCAGTTAAATCGTGCCCATTTCAAACGGCCTCGTACTCAATTCTTGCTCGTACAATATGCATATTATTATTACTATTGGATAGAAAACACTCTAGTTTCTAAAACCGTTTGAATTATTTCTCTGAGTGAAACAGAACTCATTCTGCAGCACATTTCCTGACCAGGAAGTGGAATGTCAGAAATCGATGCTCTGTTCAACTTCCTGCCTATACATGGGCATGATACGTAAGAGTCTACGTACACTTCATACAACTTCCCCTGGTTGTCAAGAGGCGGTGAGAGAAGAAATTTCGTGTTTATCTTGGTCTGAGGTGGAATTAAAGCTCTTTGTATGACGTGACCGTCCATTTCCTGTTTCTGGAGCGCGCGAAAGGGGACATGGATTTGCCTTCTGTTTAGCTGTCGTTATGGACGACTAACATCTCCGGTTTAGATTTTATTTGATACATGTGACCATATCATCGTAACGTATGTTTTTTCAATATAGTTTAATCAGATTATTGAAATTTTTTCGGGAGTTTTGCCGTGTTCCGTTCTCTGACTTTGTTGACGTTGGAGAGATCCGTGCCACTTGGCAAGTGCCCATGCTAAATCAAGAGGGAAATTTGCCGTTCCAGATCCAAACAACGCCTGTTCTGGACAAAGGACACCTTGTCCAACATTCTGACGGAAGATCACCAAAAGTAAGAAACATTTTATGATGCTATTTCTAATATTTGTCGTGCATGTGAACTGGTCGTCGGCGCCCAAGTGTTTCTGGCTATTGTGGCTACGCTAATATAACGCTATATTGTGTTTTCGCTGTAAAACACTTGATAAATCGGAAATATTGTCTGGAATCACAAGATGCCTGTCTTTCAATTGTTGTACACTATGTATTTTTCAGAAATGTTTTATGATGAGTATTTAGTTATTTGGCGTTGGTGTCTGTAATTTTTCTGTCTGCTTTCGGTGCAATTTCTGACTGTAGCTGCAATGTAAACTATGATTTATACCTGAAATATGCACATTTTTCTAACAAAACATATGCTATACAATAAATATGTTATCAGACTGTCATCTGATGAAGTTGTTTCTTGGTTAGTGGCTATTTATATCTTTATTTGGTCGAATTTGTGATAGCTACTGATGGAGTAAAAAACTGATGGAGTAAGAAAAGTGGTGTCTTTTGCTAACGTGGTTAGCTAATAGATTTACATATTGTGTCTTCCCTGTAAAACATTTTAAAAATCGGACATGTTGGCTTGATTCACGAGATGTGTACCTTTCATATGCTGTATTGGACTTGTTAATGTGTGAAAGTTAAATATTTAAAAAAAATATCTTTTGAATTTCGCGCCCTGCACTTTGAGCTGGCTGTTGTCATAAGTGTACCGACGTCGGGCTTGCACGCCAAACAGGTTAAATAAAAAAGAAACCAAATAAAAAATGTGATGAAAGTTGCCTTTGAGCAGTTGAGCATAGAGACAATCCTGTGTTTATTCTCATTGACTAATTTAATTATGCAATTAAAACTGCGGCTGGAAACTGTTTTCACTGTATTAATGAATGGAAGAAAACAGAACTATTAGATTAAACCCCCCCCACACACACACACACACACACACACACACACACACACACACACACACACACACACACACACACACACACACACACACACACACACACACACACACACACACACACACACACACACACACACACACACACACACATCATCCAACAGGGCGGCTAACCAAAAGCAAAGAGCATGCAGATTGAATATGTATTTGAGAGTTTGTGTGTATGTGTGCGCGTGCGTAAGTGTGTCTGAGTGCATCCGTGCACGCAGGCGTGTGTGTCTGTGTGTAGATAATAAAAGTGACTTACAGGTTCCCATAGTCCCAGACAACACACTGAGGATTTGATGTGCCCTGGAAAAGACAAAAAACAACAAGAAATATGAACTGTTACTACCAGAGGAGAGGGGGAGTTGGAAAACGGAAGTGAGAAACTGTTCACTGCCTGAGGAAAACAAGTGAAGGTGTGTGGAGGATGGAAGAAGAGGTAAACAGACAGACAAAGGAAGAGAAAGTACAAGACAAAGGGAGGGAGAACATGTAATTGCCGGAGGACAGACAGTGAAACAGCTACTGCTGGAGGGGACAGAGATTGTGTGTCAACAATAAAGAAAGAAAAAGAGAGGAGATATAAAGAGAGAAAGAGAGAGGTGGAGAGAGAGAAATAGAGAGAAAGAGGGGGGAGAGAGAGAGAGAGAGAGAGTGAGAGGGAGGGGAGAGAGAGAGAGAGAGAGAGAGAGAGAGAGAGAGAGAGAGAGAGAGAGAGAGGGAGAGGGAGGGGGAGTGAGAGAGAGAGATAGGGAGAGAGAGAGAGAGAGAGAGAGAAAGAGGGGACAGAGCGATTGAGAGAGAGAGAGAGAGGGGGACAGAGAGATTGAGAGAGAGAGAGAGAGAGAGAGAGAGAGGGACAGAGAGCGAGAGAGAGGAGAGAGAGGGGGACAGAGAGATTGAGAGAGAGAGAGAGAGAGAGAGGGGGAGAGAGAGAGAGAGAGAGAGAGAGAGAGGGGGAGAGAGAGTGAGAGAGAGAGTAGAGAGAGGGGGACAGAGAGATTGAGAGAGAGAGAGAGAGAGAGAGAGGGGGACAGAGAGCGAGAGAGGAGAGAGAGGGGGACAGAGAGATTGAGAGAGAGAGAGAGAGAGAGGGGGAGAGAGAGAGATAGAGGTGGGGGAGAGAGAGAGAGAGGCTGGCGGGGAGAGGGGGGAGAGAGAGAGATATGAAAAGCCAAATGACATTTACTCCTGAGGTGCTGACCTGTTGCACCCTCTACAACCACTGTGATTATTATTATCTGACTCTGCTGGTCATCTATGAATGTTTGAACATCTTGGCCATGTTCTGTTATAATCTCCACCCGGCACAGCCAGAAGAGGACTGGCCACCCCTCAGCCTGGTCCCTCTCTAGGTTTCTTCCTAGGTTCTGGCCTTCCTAGGGAGTTTTTCCTAGCCACAGTGCTTCTACATCTGCATTGCTTGCTGTTTGGGGTTTTAGGCTGGGTTTCTGTACAGCACTTTGAGATATAAGCTGATGTAAAAATAGCTGAATAAATTCATTTGATTGATTGATTGAGATAGAGGGGGAGAGCGAGAGAGAGAGAGAGAGAGAGAGAGAGAGAGAGAGAGAGAGAGAGAGAGAGAGAGAGAGAGAGAGAGAGAGAGAGAGAGAGAGAGAGAGAGAGAGAGAGAGAGAGAGAGAGAGAGAGAGAGACCCGGACAGTCTCTAAATCTAAACACAAACAGCTCCACTCAAAGTCTAAACAAGCAGCCCATTCTGCAGACTCACTCTTCGTCCATCGATTCACTTGAAACAAAGCCAATTCCACAGAGGAAAACGGCCTTTGATTGGCTAATCAAAGCTTAGTGGTGCATATAGCATTACTGAGGAGGATTCTCCACGACTCAATCAGGGATTCGATCAGTGAATCGATTCACTCCAATTGACTCATCCACGCTCACCCCAACAGTGATCGGCATGATAAGTGAATCGATTGCTCTGGTCTAATTGAATCATCTGGACTTGTTCCATTCACTCTATAGGTCTCAATGTGTTTAATTCTACTGAGGACGAATCAACCAACAGTTATTTGGATTTTAGGAGTGTCCAGTCTAATCCAGTCTGTGACCTGATGAGGTAGCTCTCTATTCCAGCCAAGCATTCCCACGACCATTAAACTAATCATTGACTTAATTCAGACGATCAGGAGAGCCAATCCTATCAGAGAAAAGATGGTTGGTTGCAGTGTACGAATAAACCTATTAACTTTAGTGCACTCAGATACAGAGGAGACCACACTTTTAGCATCTAAATGCAGAATTTCCTGGTCCTCCAGCGAAGAAAAGGAAATCATAGCCCTTTCCGTTTCAGCTACCCATAGATTAGAAGCCATCTCTGGGGAGGTAGCGGAGGAAGCGTGGCTCTCTACGACCATCTATCAGTCGTTATATTGTGACCACGCATTATTCAAGTTTCCATTTGAGGCCCATCTGTTAATGAAGGGGAGTCTCCCTCTGGTGGTGGAGGACATTATTACACTGGTCCCCTCCCTGCACACTACCTACTCCTCCCATGTTTAAAAAAAAAGTACCACAGTAGATAGGGGTTCTTTGGCTTGTAACCATTAAAAAAGGTTATAAATGGCACTAAAATAGGATTCCACTGAGGTAAAAAAAAAAAATTGGGGGGCCATATAGCACCCTTTTTATGGTTCTTTATAGAACCTGTATGGAGAACAGTTCTATAAAGAACCTGTCTCAATCTTAAAGGTTCTTTGTTGATCCTTTTAAAGAACCATACAGGGTTTTATATTCTATTTATTCTGGTCAGCCATATTATACTGTTAAAATTCCATAGGTGTTATTATTGTGTTAATTGACAAGTTGAATCAAATGAGCTACCTTTGGAACAGCTGAGGGTCCCTGAGGAGAGAAGTGAGAACCACTGACTGATTCATTCAACCATTCTCCATTTACACAAGGTCATACGTGAGTGTTTCACAAGACACCCTCGCATGCCATAGTCATATATGTAGAAAATGGAATTGCATAACACAACACATTAGATAAACTGCAATTTACATTTACATTTAAGTCATTTAGCAGACGCTCTTATCCAGAGCGACTTACAAATTGGTCTGCAGAATGGGCTGCTTGTCTAGACTTTGAGTCTGCTAAATAGGCGACTACTATCTCCGGCTTTGATTTTATTTGATACATGTGACCATATCATCGTAAAGTATGTTTTTTCAATATAGTTTAATCAGATTATTGAAATTTTTTCGGGAGTTTTGCCGTGTTCCGTTCTCTGACTTTGTTGACGATGGAGAGATTCGCGCCACTTGGCTAGTGTGCTTGCTAAATTGAGAGGGAAAGTGGCCGTTCTAAATCCAAACAACGATTGTTCTTGACAAAGGACACCTTGTACAACATTCTGATGGAAGATCAGCAAAAGTAGGAAACATTTTATGATGCTATTTCATATATCTGTCGTACATGTGAACTAGTCGTCGGCGCCCAACTTTTGGGTACTCTAGCTATACCGAAGCTGTATGTCGTAATGAAGTTATTTTTTAGAATTCTAACTGCGATTTCATTAACTTCTTATGGCTGCAAGGGGCAGTTTTGAGTAGCCAGTTAAATCGTGCCCATTTCAAACGGCCTCGTACTCAATTCTTGCTCGTACAATATGCATATTATTATTACTATTGGATAGAAAACACTCTCTAGTTTCTAAAACCGTTTGAATTATTTCTCTGAGTGAAACAGAACTCATTCTGCAGCACATTTCCTGACCAGGAAGTGGAATGTCAGAAATCGATGCTCTGTTCAACTTCCTGCCTATACATGGGCATGATACGTAAGAGTCTACGTACACTTCATACACCTTCCCCTGGTTGTCAAGAGGCGGTGAGAGAAGAAATTTTGTGTTTATCTTGGTCTGAGGTGGAATTAAAGCTCTTTGTATGACGTGACCGTCCATTTCCTGTTTCTGGAGCGCGCGAAAGGGGACATGGATTTGCCTTCTGTTTAGCTGTCGTTATGGACGACTAACATCTCCGGTTTAGATTTTATTTGATACATGTGACCATATCATCGTAAAGTATGTTTTTTCAATATAGTTTAAACCTCTTATGGCTGCAAGGGAAAGTATTGAGTAGCCAGTTAAATCGTGCCCATTTCAAACGGCCTCGTACTCAATTCTTGCTCGTACAATATGCATATTATTATTATTATTGGATAGAAAACACTCTCTAGTTTCTAAAACCGTTGGAATTATTTCTCTGAGTGAAACAGAACTCCTTCTGCAGCACTTTTCCTGACCAGGAAGTGGAATGTCAGAAATCGATGCTCTGTTCAACTTCTTGCCTATACATGGGCATAAGACGTAAGAGCCTACGTACATTTCATACACCTTCCCCTGGTTGGTCAAGAGGTGGTGAGAGAAAAAAAATTGTGTTTATCTTGGTCTAAGGTGGAATAAAAGCTCTTTCTTTGACGTGACCGTCCACTTCCGGTTTCTGGAGCGCGCAAAGGGGACATGGATTTGGCTTCTTTTTAGCTGTCGTTATAAACGAATAACTTCTCCGTCTTAGATTTTTTTTGATACATGTGTCCATATCATCGTAAAGTATGTTTTTTCAATATAGTTTAATCAGATTATTGAAATTTTTTCGGGAGTTTTGCCGTGTTCCGTTCTCTGACTTTGTTGACGATGGAGAGATTCGCGCCACTTGGCTAGTGTGCTTGCTAAATTGAGAGGGAAAGTGGCCGTTCTAAATCCAAACAACGATTGTTCTTGACAAAGGACACCTTGTACAACATTCTGATGGAAGATCAGCAAAAGTAGGAAACATTTTATGATGCTATTTCATATATCTGTCGTACATGTGAACTAGTCGTCGGCGCCCAACTTTTGGGTACTCTAGCTATACCGAAGCTGGATGTCGTAATGAAGTTATTTTTTAGAATTCTAACACTGCGATTTCATTAACTTCTTATGGCTGCAAGGGGCAGTATTGAGTAGCCAGTTAAATCGTGCCCATTTCAAACGGCCTCGTACTCAATTCTTGCTCGTACAATATGCATATTATTATTACTATTGGATAGAAAACACTCTCTAGTTTCTAAAACCGTTTGAATTATTTCTCTGAGTGAAACAGAACTCATTCTGCAGCACATTTCCTGACCAGGAAGTGGAATGTCAGAAATCGATGCTCTGTTCAACTTCCTGCCTATACATGGGCATGATACGTAAGAGTCTACGTACACTTCATACACCTTCCCCTGGTTGTCAAGAGGCGGTGAGAGAAGAAATTTTGTGTTTATCTTGGTCTGAGGTGGAATTAAAGCTCTTTGTATGACGTGACCGTCCATTTCCTGTTTCTGGAGCGCGCGAAAGGGGACATGGATTTGCCTTCTGTTTAGCTGTCGTTATGGACGACTAACATCTCCGGTTTAGATTTTATTTGATACATGTGACCATATCATCGTAAAGTATGTTTTTTCAATATAGTTTAAAACCTCTTATGGCTGCAAGGGAAAGTATTGAGTAGCCAGTTAAATCGTGCCCATTTCAAACGGCCTCGTACTCAATTCTTGCTCGTACAATATGCATATTATTATTATTATTGGATAGAAAACACTCTCTAGTTTCTAAAACCGTTGGAATTATTTCTCTGAGTGAAACAGAACTCCTTCTGCAGCACTTTTCCTGACCAGGAAGTGGAATGTCAGAAATCGATGCTCTGTTCAACTTCTTGCCTATACATGGGCATAAGACGTAAGAGCCTACGTACATTTCATACACCTTCCCCTGGTTGGTCAAGAGGTGGTGAGAGAAAAAAAATTGTGTTTATCTTGGTCTAAGGTGGAATAAAAGCTCTTTCTTTGACGTGACCGTCCACTTCCGGTTTCTGGAGCGCGCGAAAGGGGACATGGATTTGGCTTCTTTTTAGCTGTCGTTATAAACGAATAACTTCTCCGTCTTAGATTTTTTTTGATACATGTGTCCATATCATCGTAAAGTATGTTTTTTCAATATAGTTTAATCAGATTATTGAATTTTTTTCGGGAGTTTTGCCGTGATCCGTTCTCTGACTTTGATTATGTTGGAGATATATGTAGCACTTGGCAAGTGCCCATGCTAAATGAAGAGGGGAATTTGCCGTTCCAGTTCAAAACAACGACTTTTCTGGACAAAGAACACCTTGTCCAACATTCTGACGGAAGATCACCAAAAGTAAGAAACATTTTATAATGCTATTTCTAATATCTGTCGTGCATGTGAACTGGTCGTGGGCGCCCAAGTGTTTCTGGCTATTGTGGCTACGCTAATATAGCGCTACATTTTGTTTTCGCTGTAAAACATTTAATAAATCGGAAATATTGTCTGGAATCACAAGATGCCTGTCTTTCAATTGCTGTACACTATGTATTTTTCTGAAATGTTTTATGATGAGTAATTAGGTATTTGACGTTGGTGTCTGTAAATATTATGGCTGCTTTCGGTGCAATTTCTGATTGTAGCTGAAATGTAAACTATGATTTATACCTGAAATATGCAAATTTTTCGAACAAAAAATATGCTATACATAAATATGTTATCAGACTGTCATCTGATGAAGTTTTTTCTTGGTTAGTGGCTATTTATTTCTTTATTTGGTCGAATTTGTGATAGCTAGTGATGGAGTAAGAAACTGATGGAGTTAGAAAAGTGGTGTCTTTTGCTAACGTGGTTAGCTAATAGATTTACATATTTTGTCTTCCCTGTAAAACATTTTAAAAATCGGACATGTTGGCTTGATTCACAAGATGTGTACCTTTCATATGCTGTATTGGACTTGTTAATGTGTGAAAGTTAAATATTTAAAAAAAATATCTTTTGAATTTCGCGCCCTGCACTTGAGCTGGATGTTGTCATAAGTGTACCGGTGTCGGGCTGCAGCCCAAACAGGTTATTAATCAGATTATTGAAATTTTTTCGGGAGTTTTGCCGTGTTCCGTTCTCTGACTTTGTTGACGTTGGAGAGATCCGTGCCACTTGGCAAGTGCCCATGCTAAATCAAGAGGGAAATTTGCCGTTCCAGATCCAAACAACGACTGTTCTGGACAAAGGACACCTTGTCCAACATTCTGACGGAAGATCACCAAAAGTAAGAAACATTTTATGATGCTATTTCTAATATCTGTCGTGCATGTGAACTGGTCGTCGGCGCCCAAGTGTTTCTGGCTATTGTGGCTACGCTAATATAACGCTACATTGTGCTATCCACAACGTCCGGATATTTTTCTGACACTTTTTCTGACACACATATTCTGACCAAATAGCTATTCATAAACATAACAAAAAAATACATGTTGTATAGGAAATGATAGATCCATTAGTTCTTAACCTGTTTGGCGTGCAAGCCCAACGTCGGTACACTTATGACAACAGCCAGCTCAAAGTGCAGGGCGCAAAATTCAAATTTTTAAAATGTTTTACAGGGAAGACACAATATGTAAATCTATTAGCTAACCACGTTAGCAAAAGACACCACTTTTCTTACTCCATCAGTTTTTTACTCCATCAGTAGCTATCACAAATTCGACCAAATAAAGATATAAATAGCCACTAACCAAGAAACAACTTCATCAGATGACAGTCTGATAACATATTTATTGTATAGCATATGTTTTGTTCGAAAAATTTGCATATTTCAGGTATAAATCATAGTTTACATTGCAGCTACAATCAGAAATTGCACCGAAAGCAGACAGAATAATTACAGACACCAACGCCAAATAACTAAATACTCATCATAAAACATTTCTGAAAAATACATAGTGTACAGCAATTGAAAGACAGGCATCTTGTGATTCCAGACAATATTTCCGATTTATCAAGTGTTTTACAGCGAAAACACAATATAGCGTTATATTAGCTTACCACAATAGCCAAAAACACAAGCAATTTCCCAGTAGCAAAAGTAAGCGATCGTAACAAACAAGCAAAAGATATATAATTTTTGACTAACCTTGATTTTCTTCCTCAGATGACAGTCCTATAACATCAGGTTATGCATACACTTATGTTTTGTTTGAAAATGTGCATATTTAGAGCTGAAATCAATGGTTACACATTGTGCTAACTTAGCTACTTTTTCCCACTACGTCCGGATTTTTCCTGACACTTTTTCTGACACACATATTCTGACCAAATAGCTATTCATAAACATAACTAAAAAATACATGTTGTATAGGAAATGATAGATCCATTAGTTCTTAATGAAATCGCAGTGTTAGAATTCTAAAAATAACTTCATTACGATATGCAGCTTCGGTATAGCTAGAGTACCCAAACGTTGGGCGCCCACGACTAGTTCACATGTACGACAGATATATGAAATAGCATCATAAAATGTTTCTTACTTTTGCTGATCTTTCATCAGAATGTTGGACAAGGTGTCCTTTGTCCAGAACAATCGTTGTTTGGATTTAGAACGGCAACTTTCCCTCTTCATTTAGCACGCGCACTAGCCAAGTGGCACGGATCTCTCCATCGTCAACAAAGTCAGAGAACGGAACACGGCAAAACTCCCGAAAAAATTTCAATAATCTGATTAAACTATATTGAAAAAACATACTTTACGATGATATGGTCACATGTATCAAATAAAATCAGAGCCGGAGATAGTAGTCGTCCATAACGGCAGCTAAACAGAAGGCAATCCCACTGTCCACCTCGCGCTCCCAAGAGTACCGGAAATGAGGGACACGTCATACAAAGAGCTTGTATTCCAATTCAGACCAAGATAAACACTAAATGTCTTCTCTCACAGCCTCTTGACATCCAGGGGAAGGTCTATGAAGTGCACGTAGACTCTTACGTATCATGCCCATGTATAGGCAGGAAGAAGAACAGAGCCTCGATTTCAGACTTTCCACTTCCTGGTCAGGAAGTTTGTGCCAAATGAGTTCTGTTTGACTCACAGATATAATTCAAACGCTTTTAGAAACTAGAGAGTGTTTTCTATCCAATAGTAATAATAATATGCATATTGTACGAGCAAGAATTGAGTACGAGGCCGTTTGAAATGGGCACCTTTAATCAGAGCTACTCAATACTGCCCCTGCAGCCATAAAAAGTTAAGAACTAATTCTTATTTACAATGACGGCCTACCCCGGTGTCATGACGTTGGCCTGGGGGTAGGTTTATGACAGTCATAAATACCTCTCCCCCCCCCCCCCCCCCCCCCCGTTCCTCTCCCTACTCTACTGATGTGACATTAGAGAGCCACTTTGGTTAACATAGAGATTCTGGGAACATCAGAAGTTGGGGGGAAATTAACTATATTCTGGTAATCCGACCAACTGAACATATGCGGTGGTACTTAAGGTATATTATGTCAGTTCGGTTGCCCTCTGGCACATTCTCATCAATGATAGAATGACATAAACTCTACTGTGGAAAGTATAAACATCAGAGGTATCGGATTCACATGGAATTGTTGTTTAATTCAAATGTTTGAATATGAAACTATTTGTGAAGAGATGAAATGTAATTTTAGCTTCCAAATGAGAGATTTGGGTTTTCATAAGTTTACTCAACCAGTGGCCCGCCCCTGTGAAGAGACATGGGTAATAAACTTTTCAGACACACCCCTCTCCCTCCACTATATAAGCCATTGACAAAAATATAACCTTCTGTTCTGGGTACATTAGGATGACAATCCGATGTCAGAATGGTTCAGATAATAACTACAGAACTAAGCCAACATCAGCATGAGCTTTGGTTGTGAATGGTATGAACTTTGAATCGTATTCACTATAGAAGTGATACCTCCTAGACGGTGTTATCAACAGCAGCTGCAAACGTAAATTAGGACAGACAGAGTATCCCGTCTACTACACAACGACGTTACTACAACTTATCCAAGTGACCACCAGAGACATTCTTCAAAGGACAGAGGACTCGGTTTGGCAACACAGTCTTCCATCTACCACCAACCTACTGAAGCGCAGCTCAGAGTAAATATTTATTGCATTTTCTTTTTACAAATGGGCGGTAATTTAGAATGCATAAGATACTGTATTTACGATAGCACAGCTTCGCCTCTGTTCCAGTCTCCCGCTCTTTCACTCAAACCCAGCCCCTTTTCCTTTGTGTAACAAGCTGTCATATCTGTTCCGCCCGCTAGGGACGTTTTCCTTTATGACGGCAATTTGTAATCAAGTTATGATTTAATTGTGTATGTGTGATTCTGTGTAATCAGTTAGGTATTTAGTAAATAAATAATTAAACCCAATTTTGTATTGCTGATTCAACTTGTTAGCCAGGGTTCGTGAAGATAACCAAGAATGTACAACTTTCAGATGAGACTGAAGTAAGGTGACGATTAATATTGACTGCTATTGATCTAAAATATTATTAGGTCTTTAAGAGTTTATTCGGAAGATAACAGCTCTATAAATATTATTTCGTGGTGCCCCTCCTCTCTAGTTAATTACATTTACATGATTAGTTCAATCAGGTAATATTAATTACGGAGAATGTATTTTATAGAATAGCATGTCATAACACTTAATCCGGCATAGCAAAAGACACGACACCGGCCAAACCCTCCCTTAACCTGGACGACACTGGGACAATTGTGTGCCGCCCTATGGGACTCCCAATCACGGCCGGATGTGATGAAGCATGGATTGAGATGCCCCCTAAGTTTCTACCTTCCTTCCTTCCTCCCTCGTTCCCTCACTCCCTCTCTATCGCTCCCTCCCTGGTCAAGGTCATAGTATAGTCCATCTGTCCTGACTGTATAGTTCTTGTCAGAAAGGTGATTTCCACAACGACAGAAGGAGTGATGCATCACGTTGTGAACCAGAGTTTGCATGGGATGACAGCTCTACGTTTCAGCTCACTCACACAACGGTGTCATCTACATCACAAGTCCCTCAGAGCGCATTAGCCTCCGATGCTACGTGGCGTAGCGACGTCTGCTAGCATTCAGCCATCAATCACCAGTCAGACGGGCTAGCGCTAGTTCCATTGTGACTGACAAAAGGCTAGCGCTAGTTCCATTGTGACTGACAAAAGGCTAGCGCTAGTTCCATTGTGACTGACAACAGGCTAGCGCTAGTTCCATTGTGACTGACAACAGGCTAGCGCTAGTTCCATTGTGACTGACAACAGGCTAGCGCTAGTTCCATTGTGACTGACAACAGGCTAGCGCTAGTTCCATTGTGACTGACAAAAGGCTAGCGCTAGTTCCATTGTGACTGACAACAGGCTAGCGCTAGTTCCATTGTGACTGACAACAGGCTAGCGCTAGTTCCATTGTGACTGACAACAGGCTAGCGCTAGTTCCATTGTGACTGACAACAGGCTAGTGCTAGTTCCATTGTGACTGACAACAGGCTAGCGCTAGTTCCATTGTGACTGACAACAGGGTAGCGCTAGTTCCATTGTGACTGACAACAGGCTAGCGCTAGTTCCATTGTGACTGACAACAGGCTAGCGCTAGTTCCATTGTGACTGACAACAGGCTAGCGCTAGTTCCATTGTGACTGACAAAAGGCTAGCGCTAGTTCCATTGTGACTGACAACAGGCTAGCGCTAGTTCCATTGTGACTGACAAAAGGCTAGCGCTAGTTCCATTGTGACTGACAACAGGCTAGCGCTAGTTCCATTGTGACTGACAACAGGCTAGCGCTAGTTCCATTGTGACTGACAACAGGCTAGCGCTAGTTCCATTGTGACTGACAAAAGGCTAGCGCTAGTTCCATTGTGACTGACAACAGGGTAGCGCTAGTTCCATTGTGACTGACAACAGGGTAGCGCTAGTTCCATTGTGACTGACAACAGGGTAGCGCTAGAAGCAAGAACACACACACACCTTAAAAAATATACTTTTTTTATTTAACTAGGCAAGTCAGTTAAGAACACATTCGTATTAACAGTGACAGCCTACCGGGGAACAGTGGGTTAACTGCCTTGTTCAGGGGCAGAATGACAGATTTGTACCTTGTCAGCTCGGGGATTCGGTCTTGCAACCTTTCGGTTACTAGTCCAACGCTCTAACCACTAGGCTACCTGCTGCCCCTTGGCCAAGGTCATCCCCCCCAACAGCTGCAGACCACCAGATTACCAAGCAGTCTACAGTGGTGTACTGAGTTGTAAGGTCAACAGTCTATGGTGGTTCAATGTGCTGTTATGGAAACAGTCTACAGTGGTCCACTGAGCTTATAAGGTCAACCAACATTCTATGGTGGTTCAATGTGCTGTAAGGTCAACCGTCTACAGTGGCTCATTGTTGCAGGACACAGTCTGTCATTAAACTCTCCAGTTCTGTTCTCATTGAAAAGCCACCGACAAGGATGTGAAGGAGTACTGTAACACTCAGGCTATGACACACCATTATAAGGCTATGACACATCATTATAAGGCTATGACACATCATTATAAGGCTATGACACATCATTATCAGGCTATGCCACATCATTATCAGGCTACGCCACATCATTATCAGGCTATGCCACATCATTATCAGGCTATGCTACATCATTATCAGACTATGACACATCATTATCAGACTACGCCACATCATTATCAGGCTATGACACATCATTATCAGACTACGTCACATCATTATCAGGCTATGACACCATTATCAGGCTACGCCACATCATTATCAGACTATGCCACATCATTATCAGACTACGCCACATCATTATCAGGCTATGCCACATCATTATCAGGCTATGCTACATCGTTATCAGACTACGCCACATCATTATCAGGCTATGACACCATTATCAGGCTATGACACCATTATCAGGCTATGCCACATCATTATCAGACTATGCCACATCATTATCAGACTATGCCACATCATTATCAGGCTATTCCACATCATTATCAGGCTATGACACCATTATCAGGCTATTCCACATCATTATCAGGCTATGACACATCATTATCAGGCTATGCCACATCATTATCAGACTACGCCACATCATTATCAGGCTATGACACCATTATCAGGCTATTCCATGGTATACTCACATTAAGCAGTGGGGACAGCTCCACCACCACCATGGGTTCACTGGGTTTGGGTTCTGGTCGGACCGTCACCGTCAGAATCTTAGAGTTGATCACAGCAGGGGCTCTAAAGCGAGAGAGAGAGAGAGAGAGAGAGAGAGAGAGAGAGAGAGAGAGAGAGAGAGAGAGAGAGAGACAGAAATAGCACATCGTTACAACATTGTATATAGACATAATATGACATTCAAAATGTTTTTATTATTTTGGAAGTTTAAAAATAATGTATTTCAATGTTGTTTATTATCTATTTCACTTGTTTTGGCAATGAAAACATATGTTGAGTTAAAGAAAGAGAGAGCGAGAGAGAGTGAGTGAGAGGAGATGAGAGACAGACAGCGAGAGAGAGAGCGAGAGGGAAGAGAGAGAAAGATGAGAAAGACAGAAAGAGAGCGAGAGAGAGAGGGGGGGAAGAAAGAGAAAGAAAACGAGAGAAAAAAGGAGTGAAAAAGGGAGAGAGAATGAACCTGGTTAAAAATCCCAAAAATACAAGACCATCTTGATGAGACACAGAAACCCAATGCAACCAAGAGTCAAGACCCTAAACAAATAAACGGTCCTCAACATATTAGCATTCAACAGACATCAGATAAGAGGAGCACTCCACTACCATGGGTCTGCATCCTTAATGGCACCCTATTGGGCCCTGGTTAAAAGTAGTTCTCTATATAGGGAATAACTATGGGCCCTGGTCAAACGTAGTTCACTATATAGGGAATAACTAGCACCAGGCCTAAGTCATTTCACCAGACCTGAGTAATATCACCAGACCTGAGTAATATCACCAGGCCTGAGTAATATCACCAGACCTGAGTAATATCACCAGACCTGAGTAATATCACCAGACCTGAGTAATATCACCAGACCTGAGTAATATCACCAGACCTGAGTAATATCACCAGACCTGAGTAATATCACCAGGCCTGAGTAATATCACCAGACCTGAGTAATATCACCAGACCTGAGTAATATCACCAGAATTGAGTATTAGGTCCAGGACCATTAAGAAATAAACATATGGGGAAAGAGAGAGGAGGGAGGTAGAGGATGGAGACAGTGTAATGTTTAAGTCCTGTATCACAACCGGGAGTCCCGTAGGGTGGTGCCAAATTGGCCCAGCATCGTCCGGGTTTGGCCGGTCTAGGCCGTCATTGTAAATAAGAATTTATTCTTAACTGACTTGCCTAGTTTAAATAAAGGTTAAATAAAAAATAAAATAAAATAATTTAAAAAAATGGAGAATGGGAGCAAGGAATGAAGAAAGGAATAGCTGACTAGAATAACATTACATCTAGGGAGAAGATTACCAATTGAGAGGGAAGGTAGAAATAAAAAGGCAATGGATCTCCGGTCATTTCTCAGGATTGATGGCTGTCACACATCTTTAGTGATTAAAGTGTATAATTCCATATCTAATCCTAATAACCATGACATGGAAAGACCTGACACCAAAGCACTACCATCCGTGTGTCACCATAGCGTTAGGAAGGATCAGTCTGACCGGGATAGTTAAGCCCTCCTGAATGATAAACTCTTCCCACTTCTCCGGTAGTTCCCATATAATTGGATTAGCAGGAGTGGGGAATTCCAGGAAGTGCTAGCGGTAGTGGGATAATCTGCGATGGCAAGGTTTAAGGCTTTAGAGATGAAGAATGATGGATGAGAGAGAGATAAGCTAAATGAATTGCAAACACTTTTTATTGTAATAGGAAACACACTTACTTGGGGGCAGGAAGGATGACTCCTAAGGTTCGATAAAGGATGGCTCCGATGACAAAATACGAGGTCTCCGTTTCTGTTTCTGAAAGACACAAACATAATAGTTATCAATATAAATTGATTTGAGGAAATACATGACTGGTACTTATCCCACGCATGCCCAAAGGCTACAGTCCAAACAGCAGATCACCTGTCCACGAAGAAGGTTAAAGGTTCATAGGTATATAATGTATTCTAGTCGAGGCCTACTGCTCTATTCATATACTGTCCATAATGTGCATTAAAGTACTTGAATTAAAGTACATTAAAGTACGTGAACGTACTAGTTATGGCGTTTTTTTTTTAACTGCACTTTACGTTACAATTTATATAATTGACAAATTTAACTTTTACTTCACTACATTCCTGAAGATAAGAATGTACTTTTTACTCCATACATTTATACTGACACCCAAAAGTATTCGTTACGTTTTGAATGCTTAGGAGAACAGGAACATGGTCTAATTCACACACTGATCAAGAGAACATCCCTGGTCATCCTCTGCCTCTGGTCTGCTGGACTCACTAAACACAAATGCTTCGTTTGTAAATGATGTGTGAGTGTTGGAGTTTGCCCCTGGCAATCCGTAAAAAACAAAAATTGTGCCGTCTGGTTTGATTAATATAAAGAATTTGAAATGGTTAATACTTTTACTTTTACTTTTGATCGTTAAGTATATTTAAAACCAAATACATTTAACAAAGTATAATTTTACTGGGTGACTTTCACTTTTACTTGAGTCATTTTCTATTGAAGTATCTTTACTTTTACTCAAGTATGACAATTGGGTACTTTTTCCACCACTGTCTATACACACCATCATATATAACTACTGTCTATACACACCATCCTATATAACTACTGTCTATACACACCATCCTATATAACTACTGTCTATACACACCATCCTATATAACTACTGTCTATACACACCATCATATACAACTACTGTCTATACACACCATCCTATTTAACTACTGTCTATACACACCATCCTATATAACTACTGTCTATACACACCATCATATATAACTACTGTCTATACACACCATCCTATATAACTACTGTCTATACACACCATCCTATTTAACTACTGTCTATACACACCATCCTATATAACTACTGCTGTACACATTTTCTATTCATATACTGTCCATAATGTCTACACACACCATCACATAAAAATAAACTCAGCAAAAAAAGAAACGTCCTCTCACTGTCAACTGCGTATATTTTCAGAAAACTTAACAAGTGTAAGTATTTGCATGAACATAACAAGATTCAACAACTGAGACATAAACTGAACAAGTTCCACAGACATGTGACTAACAGAAATGGAATAACGTGTCCCTGAACAAAGGGGGGGGGGGGGGGGGGGGGGGGCAAATCTAAAGTAACAGTCAGTATCTGGTGTGGCCACCAGCTGCATTAAGTACTGCAGTGCATCTTCTCCTCATGAACTGCACCAGATTTGCCAGTTCTTGCTGTGAGATGTTACCCCACTCTTCCACCAAGGCACCTGCAAGTTCCCAGACATTTCTGGGGGGAATGGCCCTAGCCCTCACTCTCCGATCCAACAGGTCCCAGACGTGCTCAATGGGATTGAGATCCGGGCTCTTTGCTGGTCATGGCAGAACATTCCTGTCTTGCAGGAAATCACGCACAGATCGAGCAGTATGGCTGGTGGCATTGTCATGCTGGAGGGTCATGTCAGGATGAGCCTGCAGGAAGGGTACCACATGAGGGAGGAGGATGTCTTCCCTGTAACGCACAGCATTGAAAATGCCTGCAATGACAACAAGCTCAGTCCGATGATGCTGTGACACACCGCCCCAGACCATGACGGACCCTCCACCTCCAAATCGATCCCGCTCCAGGGTACAGGCATCGGTGTAACGCTCATTCCTTCGACGATAAACGCGAATCCAACCATCACCCCTGGTGAGGCAAAACCGCGACTCGTCAGTGAAGAGCACTTTTTGCCAGTCCTGTCTGGTCCAGAGACGGTGGGTTTGTGCCCGTAGGCGACGTTGTTGCTGGTGATGTCTGGTGAGGACCTGCCTTACAACAGGCCTACAAGCCCTCAGTCCAACTCTCTCAGCCTATTGCGGACAGTCTGAGCACTGATGGAGGGATTGTGCGTTCCTGGTGTATCTCGGGCAGTTGTTGTTGCCATCCTGTACCTGTCCCGCAGGGGTGATGTTCGGATGTACCGATCCTGTGCAGGTGTTGTTACACGTGGTCTGCCACTGCGAGGACGATCAGCTGTCCGTCCTGTCTCCCTGTAGCGCTGTCTTAGGCGTCTCACAGTACGGACATTGCAATTTATTGCCCTGGCCACATCTGCAGTCCTCATGCCTCCTTGCAGCATGCCTAAGGCATGTTCACGCAGATGTTGGTGTTCTGTTGGTGTTTTTCAAAGTCAGTAGAAAGGCCTCTTTAGTGTCCTAAGTATTCATAACTGTGACCTTAATTGCCTACCGTCTGTAAGCTGTTAGTGTCTTAATGACCGATCCACAGGTGCATGTTCATTAATTGTTTATGGTTCATTGAACAAGCATGGGAAACAGTGTTAAAACCCTTTACAATGAAGATCTGGGAAGTAATTTTGATTTTTACAAATGATCTTTTTTTGCTGAGTTTATATGTATTTTCCGGACTCTGACATTGCTCATTTCTTAGTTCCTTTCTTTTAATGTTGGGATTTGTGTGCATTGTTTTGTATTGTCAGGTATTACTACACTGTTGGAGTTAAGAACATAAGCATTTCACTACACCTGCGACAGCATCTGCTAAATATGTGTACGTGACCATTACAATTTGATTTGAGGTTAAAGGTTCACCAACCAGCTGAGAGGAGTTGAAAACCAATAGATAGAGAATGACATTTAGAAGTGAAAGGGGAAAGATAAATAGCCTCTTGTACTGAACTCAGACCACATGTCATTCTCCCCTCATCCGTCTAGACTTCCTCCCTCCTCATCCGTCTAGACTTCCTCCCTCCTCAACCGTCTCTTTCCATTTTCAACTGCCTCCTGGTTTTTTCTTTTCAGAACTTTTCTCTCCAAATTCTTTGTTCCCTCGCTATTCAATTCAATTCAATTCAATTCAATTGAAGGGGCTGTATTGGCATGGGAAACATATGTTTAATTACCAAAGCAAATGTTTCACCCCTTCATCCATTTCAACAGGCCAAAGACTCTCTTTCTACTCTGTGCTTCCTCTGCTTCCCCCCTTATATTTCTCTCCCTCCATCCCTCTCTCCCTGGAGCAGTGTGTCGCAGAGAGTAGATCTCTCCCAGAGAGAGGTGGTGTCCCTCTTTAAATGTCACCCTGTCTGGAGGGAAGGAAGGGAGGTAGGGATTGAGGAGAGAGGGGGGAAGGAGTCAGGGAAGCAAGGATGGAGGAGTGAGGGAGGGAGTAGAAAGGAAAATAAAGGAGGGAAAATACTCAGGCACATGGGGTGAGTCATCCAAAATCTAACAGAGAGAGAGAGCGAGAACGAGAGAGAGAGAGAGAGAGAGAGATGATCAAAGTCAACGACGAAGAGCAGTCACTGTGATGGATCCTAATTGAAGGCAGTGTGCATGAACATGCAAATGAGATGCCCCGTTATAATGTGGATGAAAGTGTCTGGGTGGGAGCGAGGGGTGACACTCCTACACTTGACCAGACCACAAACTCATTACAGACATCCTGATTGAGACCAGAACTCCATTCAGTCACACAAACTTTAATCAATACATTTTCCTCTAATATAATTTGGTCACCCCATTATTTTTAAAGTGTTTAAATGAGTGTTGGCTAACCGTTAGCTAGCGTTTAAATGAGTGTTTGCTAACCATTAGCTAGCGTTTAAATGAGTGTTGGCTAATCGTTAGCTAGCGTTTAAATGAGTTTTGGCTAACCGTTAGCTGCCAACTGAAATAGAAAATGACTAAACGTGATCTTGAGACTGGCCTATCAAACTAGAGCGTATACAGATGAAGCTCCAACGCATCCATGAAAGCAAGGTATATCTAAGACATCGGCAGAATGCCATTGATATCCGTTGCAGATGTACGTTAAGGGTCAACGGTGTAATAGGTTGTGTTTTAGTACTGTGTATAAATGAATAGACCATGTCATGTATCCATTTCTTTATTAAGCCCTGACCTTCTGGGCTGTCATTGGATCATTGTATCTTATGAGGTTGAATGTGAATGTGTGTGTGTGTGTCTGTGTGTCATAGAACTAGCGCATGGATCTACGGTATCTGTGTATATGCAGTCTAGGAGTGTCTTAACCAGTCTATATCTCTGGGTCAGTGTCATCTTATGGATCAGTGAACAAGCCAGGCATTGGGCTGTGGAGCGAGTCATGAGCCTATCATTGGCCAGTGTGTGTGTGTGTGTGTGTGTGTGTGTGTGTGTGTGTGTGTGTGTGTGTGTGTGTGTGTGTGTGTGTGTGTGTGTGTGTGTGTGTGTGTGTGTGTGTGTGTGTGTGTGTGTGTGTGTGTGAGTGAGTGTGTGTGTGTGCGTATAAACTAATGCGCGTGTGTGTGCGCAAGTGTGCAATTCTCAATCCTATTGAGGCTATCAGTGGGACTGTCTGTGGGAGAATGGCTTTGGTAACAGGTTAAATGAACCAAACACTTTGATAAACATCAGACTACTGGTCACAATGAGCTCTCTGGAGCCACTGACCTCCAACCGCTGCAATTCTTTAGTCATGACTGTGACTATGGAGGGAGACACAGAGGGAGAGAAACGCCCTGTCAGGGAGTGTGAGTGAGAGAGAGAGAGAGAGAGAGAGAGAGAGAGAGAGAGAGGGGGGATGAGGGAGAGAGAGGGTGCAGCAGAGAGAGAGGGGATGAGGGAGAGAGAGAGAGGGGATGAGTGAGAGAGAGAGCCGATGAGGATGTGAGAGAGGAGATGAGGAAGAGAGAGGGTGTGGCAGAGAGAGAGAGGAGATGAGGGTAAGAGAAAAGGGATGAGGGAGAGAGAGAGAGGGGATGAGGGAGAGAGAGAGCCAATGAGGGTGTGAGAGAGGGGATGAGGGAGAGAAACAAGGGATGAGGGAGAGAGACAGGGGATGAGGGAGAGAGAGGGGATGAGGGAGAGAGAGGGTGCGGCAGAGAGAGAGGGGAGTAAGGAGAGAGCAAGAAAGAGAGGCAGATAGAAAGAGAGAATGAGAGTAGGAGAGTAGGAGAGAGCCAGAGAGTGAGAGAGAGATAAATAGATAGATAGTGAGTGAGATAGAGAGAGGGAGTGTGTGTGAGAGAGAGAGAGAGAGCGAGTGAGAGATAGAGAGAGAGAGAGTGTGAGAGAGATAGAGAGAGAGAGAGAGAGAGAGAGAGAGAGAGAGAGAGAGAGAATAGCTGTGTCCTCAGAGCCAGACAGAGACGCCAGACACCGTCTGACACCAGGCTAACCTTTCATGGGGATGGCAGGGGGCACACAGAAAGTCAGTGTGTGTGTACTTTCCTGTGGGGCCTGTGTTATTATAGATGTCAGGATCAGCAACAGAGACATACTAATCTCTTTCTCTATATGTCTCTCTATTTCTGTCTGTCTGTCTATCTATCTATCTACAGTGCTTTCAGAAAGTATTCATACCTCTTAACTTTTTCCACATTTTGTTATGTTGCAGTCATTTTCTAAAATTTATTAAATTGTTTTTTTCCCCCTCATCAATCTACACACAATATCAAGTTTATTTTATATAGCCCTTCGTACATCAGCTAATATCTCGAAGTGCTGTACAGAAACCCAGCCTAAAACCCCAAACAGCTAGTAATGCAGGTGTAGAAGCACGGTGGCTAGGAAAAACTCCCTAGAAAGGCCAAAACCTAGGAAGAAACCTAGAGAGGAACCAGGCTATGAGGGGTGGCCAGTCCTCTTCTGGCTGTGCCGGGTGGAGATTATAACAGAACTATGCCAAGATGTTCAAAAATGTTCATAAGTGACAAGCATACCCCTGAATGACAAAGTAAACTCTGCTTTTTAGACATTTTTGCTAATTTATTAAATCTTTGAACCTTAAATATATAATTTGCACACGTTTTTAGACCCTTTACTCAGTACTTAGTTGAAGCGCCGTTGGCAACAATTACAGCATCGAGTCTTCTTGGGCATGATGCTAGAAGCTTGGCACATCTGTATTTGGGGAGTTTCTCCCATTCTTCTCTGCAGATCCTCTCAAGCTCTGTCAGGTTGGATGGGGAGCGTTGCTTCACAGCTATTCTAAGGTCTCTCCAGAGATGTAAGATCGGGTTCAAGTCTGGGCTCTGGCTGGGCCACTCAAGGACATTCAGAGACTTGTCCCGAAGCCACTCCTGCGCTGTCTTGGCTGTGTGCTTAGGGTCGATGTCCTGTTGGAAGGTGAATCTTCGCTGAGGTCCTAAGCACACAGGAGCAGGTTTTCATCAAGGATCTCTCTGTACTTTGATCCACTCATCTTTGCCTTGATCCTGACTAGTCTCCCTTCCGCTGAAAAACATCCCCACAGCACGATGCTGCCACCACCATGCTTCACCGTAGGGATGGTGCCAGGTTTCCTACTGACGTGACGCTTGGCATTCAGGCCAAAGAGTTGAATCTCATGCTGCAGAGATGGTTGTCCTTCTGGAAGCTTCTCCCTTCTCCACAGAGGAACTCTGCGCTCTGTCAGAGTGACCATCAGCTTTTTGGTCACCTCCCCGACCAAGGCCCTTCTCCCCCGATGGCTCAGTTTGGCGGGGCGGCCAGCTCTAGGAAGAGTCTTGGGACCTTCAATGCTGCAGAAATGTTTTTGTACCCTTCCCCAGATCTGTGCCTTGACACAATCCTGTCTCGGACCTCTACGGACAATTCCTTTGACCTCATTGCTTAGTTTTTGCTCTGACATGCACTGTAAACTGTGTGACCTTATAGAGACAGGTGTGTGCCTTTCCAAATCATGACCAATTAAGTTGTAGAAGCATCTCAAGGATGATCAATGGAAACAGGATTACCCTGAGCTCAATTTCCAGTCTCATAGCATAGCGTATCTTTCTACCTACCTACCTACCTACCTACCTACCTACCTACCTACCTACCTACCTACCTACCTACCTACCTACCTACCTACCTACCTACCTACCTACCTACCTACCTACCTACCTACCTACCTACCTACCTACCTACCTACCTCTCTGCAAAGTATTGCATGGGAATATTAGCCTAATCGCTAGACAAATACTTAGATTTCGGACATTTGAAAAGGTCCTGAGGACGGCCAATGCTCAGAGCACTGCGCCACCACAGTTCACAATGCACTGCTCAGAGCATTGCGCCACCACAGTTCACAATGCACTGCTCAGAGCACTGCGCCACCACAGATCACAATGCACTGCTCAGAGCACTGCGCCACCACAGATCACAATGCTCTAGCAAGCCTACTTGATGGTAATAGCGAGTCTTCATAAATTATTTAATTTTAAGCCTTCACCAAACAATAGCCCCAACCTTAACCACACGGAATTAATGGCTAAACTGTTAACATTTGAGTTGTTTCTGTTTTAACCCTGTAACCATGAGGAATTAACCCTGTAACCATGAGGAATTAACCCTGTAACCATGAGGAATTAACCCTGTAACCATGCGGAATTAACCCTGTAACCATGAGGAATTAACCCTGTAACCATGTGGAATTAACCCTGTAACCATGAGGAATTAACCCTGTAACCATGAGGAATAAACCCTGTAACCATGAGGAATTAACCCCGTAACCATGAGGAATTAACCCTGTAACCATGAGGAATTAACCCTGTAACCATGTGGAATTAACCCTGTAACCATGAGGAATTAACCCTGTAACCATGAGGAATTAACCCTTTAACCATGAGGAATTAACCCTGTAACCATGAGGAATTAACCTTGTAACCATGCGGAATTAACCCTTTAACCAAGTGGAATTAATTCGTCAAAAATAGACGTTCATCCATAATACGTGGAATTTCGAAAGGATATCTTGTTGGGGAATACAGTTTGACTGTAAGAAGTGCAGATCAATTTGAAGTGGCGTTCAAAGTAGGACGTGAGACAATCGTTCAATGATATACGTAAGGGATAATCAACAAGGGGCTATCTATGCGTTCTATGGAAAATAATGAACGACGTGGAAGGTTTGTTCCATGACGCACTAGCAGAGGGGAACTGACCTTCCACGGAGTTGCATCATTTTCAGAAAACACATAGAGCCCCGAGTTGATCATCCCTTTTAAACAATAGCTTTAATTTAACACATTTGCCTGTAGAAATGTGTTCCACATCCACTGAAGTAACTAGCAGGTTTATTAGATACTAGATAGCTAGTATACTAGACCTTTCCTTTCAAAAACAGCTCAATCCTACATGTAACAAATGAACTATAGCCATTGAATTCTACCGTGCAAATATACTGTGCGCTATAGGGAAATAATGCATGCCCTAGAATGCCATTCAAGCCAATCAGAAACTAGTATTCAATAATGCAATGGGTCTGGATCAACCTGTTACACATCAGGCTTTTTCTGTTCAGAGGTTAAAGTTATGATCACCTGAATTATTCACCTTGTGAGGACATCTTGACATCAGTGTGGTGAGGTCAGGGGAAGTCTTCAGAGGATGAATGAAGCCATATTTCATTATGAGGCATGTGATTATGATGATGAAGATGATGTCATGATGATGAGATGATAATGAAGACCATCTTACCTTCAGAGGTTAGGGTGAAGACCTCTTTGGGGATGTAGAGTTTGTCTTCGGCGGAACGAGCCCAGTCCTTCATTCCCCTCCTGCCCTTCATGGGGAAGTTGATGTCACTGGAGACTGCTGTCACGGGCTCTCGCTGTATCGTAATCACTACGGAGACAAAACATATCGTTATCTCTATGGAGACAACACATATTGTTATCACTATGGAGATAAAACATATTGTTATCTCTATGGAGAAAAATAAGAATCATGAGTTGACGAACACCCAAAATAGGTAGAAAGGTGCTGACCAATGGAAAGGCAAACTTGTGACAAAATAACTAAGAATTTATTTGAGTTTTGATTACTGACAATTGGGAGTGTTGAGGATAAGACTGCAAAAAAATGCTGGTACATTTCTTCAAGATATCAAGAGGGAATAAGGTAACCACAGGGAATAACCCATTACAGTCTGTAGTAAGCCCTGTCTAAGCCGGGGGGTTACTACTAAGCTATATGGAATTGTTTTAAGAAGGTCATACCAAGGATCATTTTGCTATTTGATTTTCAATTTTAAGACCCCTTGAAGTATAAAAAATGATTTGATGTAAAATTGGATTTGGGTTTACTGCTATTATTAACGCATTGAATAACAAATTCACATCATGGAACAACAACAGTCCCAACCCCAAAAAATTGAAAGGAAGATTTTTAGAAAGTGTCTGTCCTATATCTGCGAGATAAAAGAAAGATATGTATTTAACCCATTACTTTTGGCACGAAACAGTCTCCATATATACAGTACTTCCATTAATGTTTCAATCAATTGGTACCGGGGGACCTTCAGAGGACTATTGTGAGGCCTGTGGGCGTCCTATTGCAAAACAACCATCACGGACGTGTTCAGGAGAATCCCACAGAGAGGTCATATTAGTGTGTAGCCAAAACTGTTCGGACGCAACAGAAGTTGTCAGATCGTCTGAACCGACTTCAGACGAGTCCTAAGACGCTTGTAGAGGTTGTAGAGCAAAACGGAGAACACCATTTTGTGAGAAGACTGATTTTCGGGATGTCTCATGGTCTGACACACTGCGCTAGCTCTGTCACCTTTCACAGCAGATGCGGAAGTGCGACTTCGGCGTATGCAGTGGATTGAGACGTATGCAGTGGATTGAGACGTATGCAGTGGATTGAGACGTATGCAGTGGATTGAGACGTATGCAGTGGATTGAGACGTATGCAGTGGATTGAGACGTATGCAGTGGATTGAAGCGTATGCAGTGGATTGAGACGTATGCAGTGGATTGAGACGTATGCAGTGGATTGAGATGTATGCAGTGGATTGAGACGTATGCAGTGGATTGAGACGTATGCAGTGGATTGAGACGTATGCAGTGGGTTGAGGCGTATGCAGTGGATTGAGACGTATGCAGTGGATTGAGACGTATGCAGTGGATTGAGACGTATGCAGTGGATTGAGACGTATGCAGTGGATTGAGACGTATGCAGTGGATTGAGACGTATGCAGTGGATTGAGGCGTATGCAGTGGATTGAGACGTATGCAGTGGATTGAGACGTATGCAGTGGATTGAGACGTATGCAGTGGATTGAGACGTATGCAGTGGATTGAGACGTATGCAGTGGATTGAGACGTATGCAGTGGATTGAGACGTATGCAGTGGATTGAGACGTATCCAACGCATCTCTAGCTTAAACTCTAAGACTTTTATGGGGATTCTTTATCACACTAATTAGATTTCCACGGGATGCGGATATCGACTCGAGGGGGGTAAGATTCCAACAGGGAATAAGATAGCCACAGGGAATAAGATAGCCACAGGGAATAAGATAGCCACATGGAATAAGATAGCCACATGGAATAAGATACCCAAAGGGAATAAGATACCCACAGGGAATAAGATAGCCACAGGGAATAAGATAGCCACAGGGAATAAGATAGCCACAGGGAATAAGATACCCAAAGGGAATAAGATACCCAAAGGGAATAAGATACCCAAAGGGAATAAGATAGCCACAGGGAATAAGATACCCAAAGGGAATAAGACACCCACAGGTAATAAGATAACCAAAGGGAATAAGATACCCAAAGGGAATAAGCAGGAAATACAGGAATCCTCTAACCAGGATTTCTTGAAAACCTGGGAGTTTGGGGAAAGTTACTGGAATGTTGCACCCCTACCTGTGAGTGTTAAACTGACTACTCACTGAGGTTGTTGGTGACCACCAGGAAACTCTGGAAGGGTTTCTGATCCTCTCCAATAAGATGGATGAAGTCCTCCAATATACGCATGAGATGGGCCGTACCAGGAGAAACCTGGGCAAGAGAGAGCGAGAGCGAGAGCGAGAGCGAGAGAGAGAGAGAGAGAGAGAGAGAGAGAGAGAGAGAGAGACAAGGTGGGAGGGAGAGAGAGAGAGAGAGAGAGAGAGAGAGAGAGAGAGAGAGAGAGAGAGAGAGAGAGAGAGAGGGAGAGAAGGGAGAGTGTGAGAAAGACAGAGAAAACAATATCATGAATACAACTTTCTTTCATAGACAAATACTGAATTACTGACTGTCATTCTCTCTCTCATTTCATACACCAGTCTAAGTGTATCTTCTGTTCGTGTGAAATTCATGTTGCCAGAAGGAAGTGTCACAGCTAAAGAATCACCAATAACGTCTATACCCCCAACACATTACAACAGTCATTGGCTTGCTCATACTCGTTAGCCCCGTATGCTAAGTGCAGCTAATTAGCAGACATGGGACATAATGCCTTTTACTGTATGTCTGCTGAGGCGGCATCCCAAAATACACCATATTTCCTATATAGTGCACTATTTTAGACCAGAGCTCTTTGGCACTGGTCAAAAATAGTGCACTTCATATAAAATAGGGTGCCATAGGAAACCCAGCCTAAGGTACTGGTATCAGTAGAGTATGGGAAGATCATGACTTGATTGATTTGCAGTGGCTTGATTGCGGCGTCTCGTCTCATTTGATTGTCAAAACATCATCATCGTAATTACCGCATTAATATTTCAATGCTGTGCTCTCTCACTCTCTCTCCACGTTATACATGTGGTCATTAAACAGACACTCTTCTCCAGAGCATCTTAGGCCACGCATTGAACTAAGGTGGGTGGTAACTAAAACTTTTCTCAAAAAAGCAGCTATCTCAGTCTGTGTACGCATGTGTGCTGTTGTTGAGTGTTATGATAATGGCTATGTGTGTTATGACAACATGTACAATTGAAGTTGGAAGTTTACATACACTAAATTGACTGTGCCTTTAAACAGCTTGGAAAATTCCAGAAAATAATGTCATGGCTTTAGAAGCTTCTGATAGTCTGTGCAAACAATAGTACGCAAGTACAAACACCATGGGACCACGCAGCCGTCATACCGCTCAGGAAGGAGACTCGTTTTGTCTCCTAGAGATGAACGTACTTTGGTGAGAAAAGTGCAAATCAATCCCAGAACAACAGCAAAGGACCTTGTGAAGATGCTGGAGAAAACAGGTACAAAGTATCTATATCCACAGTAAAACGAGTCCTATATCGACAACCTGAAAGGCCGCTCAGCAAGGAAGAAGCCGCTGCTCCAAAACCGCCATAAAAGAAGCATAAAAGAAGCATAAAAAACTACAGTTTGCAACTGAACATGGGGATAAAGATCGTACTTTTTGGAGAAATGTCCACTGGTCTGATTTAACAAAAATAGAACTGTTTGGCCATAATGACCATCGTTATGTTTGGAGGAAAAAGGGGAAGGTTTGAAAGCCGAAGAACATGTGCTTCTAAACTTGCATTGCTTGCTGTCTGGGGTTTTAGGCTGTGTTTCTGTACAGCACTTTGAGATATAGGCTGATGTAAGAAGGGCTATATAAATACATTTGATTTGAAATTTGATTTGAACACCATCCCAACCGTGAAGCATGGGGGTGGCAGCATCATGTTGTGGGGGTGCTTTGTTGCAGGAGGGACTGGTGCACTTCACAAAATCGATGGCATCATGACGTAGGAAAATTATGTGGATATATTGAAGCAACATCCCAAGACATCAGTCAGGAAGTTAAAGCTTGGTCGCAAATGGATCTTCCAAATGGACAATTACTCCAAGAATACTTCCAAAGTTGTGGCAAAATGGCTTAAGGACAATAAAGTCAAGGTATTGGAGTGGCTATCACAAAGCCCTGACCTCAATCCCTGAGACAATTTGTGGGCAGAACTGAAAAAGCGTGTGCGAGTAAGGGGGCCTACAAACCTGACTCAGTTACACCAGCTCTGTCAGGAGGAATGGGCCAAAATTCAACCAACTTATTGTGGGAATCTTGTGGAAGGATACCCGGAACGTTTGACCCAAGTTAAACAATTTAAAGGCAATGCTACCAAATACTAATTGAGTGTATGTAAACTTCTGACCCACTGGGAATGTGATGAAATAAATAAAAGCTGAAATAAATAATTCTCTCAACTATTATTCTGACATTTCACATTCTTCAAATAAAGTGGTGATCCTAACTGACCTAAAACAGGGAATTTTTACTTGAATTAAATGTCAGGAATTGTGAAAAACTGAGTTGAAATGTAATTGGCTAAGGTGTATGTAAACTTCCCACTCAACTGTATGTTGGGGGCATTATGTTATGTGTGCTGTTGTGATTTTAAAAAATATATTTTTATTTAACTACGCAAGTCAGTTAAGAACATATTCTTATTTACAATGACGGCCTCGGAACAGTGGGTTAACTGCCTTGTTCAGGGGTAGAACGACATATTTTTTACAGTGGATTTGATCTAGCAACCTTTCGGTTACTGGCCCAACACTCTAACCACAAGGCTACCTGCCGCCTCATTGACTGGGCATTATCTCAGGTGTGCTGTTGTTGTGTGCCATGAAAATGGCTATGTGTGTTATGATAACATGTATGTGGGGGAATTATAGCATGTACATTGGGGTCATATGCATTGTTTATTAACTAAATATGGATGTGCGCACACACACACACACACGCACACACACAATCTCTCTCAAATACATACACACACGCACACACTCTCTCACATACAGAGAGACACACACACACACACACACACACACACACACACACACACACACACACACACACACACACACACACACACACACACACACACACACACACACACACACACACACACACACACACTCTCAAGTGAGGTAGATAATATACATAAGTGAAACAAACAATAAAAATGAACAGTAAACATTATACCCACAGAAGTTCATTACGAATGTCATATTATGTATATAAAGTGTTGTAACAATGTGCAAATGGTTAAAGTACAAAAGGGAAAATAAATAAGCAAACATATGGGTTATATTTACAATGGTGTTTGTTCTTCACTGGTTGACCTTTTCTTGTGGCAACAGGTCACAAATTTTTGTGCTGTGATGGCACACTGTGGTATTTCACCCAGTGGATATTGGAGTTCATCAAAATCATCAAAAAAGTTTTCGAATTGTGTAATCTGAGGGAAATATGTGTCTCTAATATGGTCATATATTTGGCAGGAGGTTAGGAAGTGCAGCTCAGTTTCCACCTCATTTTGTGGGAATTGTGCACATAGCTTGTCTTCTCTTGGGAGCCAGGTCTACCTACGGCGGCCATTCTCAATAGCAAGGCTATGCTCACTGAGTCTGTACATAGTCAAAGCTTTCCTTAAGTTTGGGTCAGTCACAGTGGTCAGGTATTCTGCCACTGTGTGCTCTCTGTTTAGGGCCAAATAGCATTCTAGTTTGCTCTGTTTTTTTGTAAATTCTTTCCAATGTGTCAAGTAATTATCTTTTTGTTTTCTCATGATTTGGTTGGGTCTAATTGTGTTGCTGTCTTGGGGCTCTGTGGGGTGTGTTTGTGTTTGTGAACAGAGCCCCAAGACCAGCTTGCTTAGGGGTCTCTTCTCCAGCTTCATCTCTCTGTAGGTGATGGCTTTGTTAAGGAAGGTTTGGGAATCGCTTCCTTTTAGGTGGTTTTTGATAATAAGGGGGTATCGGCCTAATTCTGCTCTGGATGCATTATTTGGTGTTCTAAGTTGTACACAGAGGATATTTTTGCAGAATTCTGCATGCAGAGTCTCAATTTAGTGTTTGTCCCATTTTGTGAATTCTTGGTTGTTGAGCGGACCCCAGACATCACAACAATAAAGGGCAATGGGTTCTACAACTGATTTAAGTATTTTTAGCCAGATCCTATTTGGTTTGTCGAATTTTATGTTCCTTTTGATGGCATAGAATGCCCTTCTTGCCTTAGCTTTCAGATCATTCACAGCTTTGTGGAAGTTACCTGTGGCGCTGATGTTTAGGTAAAGGTATGTCTAGTTTTTCGTGTGCTCTAGGGCAACGGTGTCTAGATGGAATTTGAATTTGTGGTCCTGGCGACTGGACCTTTTTTGGAACACCATTATTTTGGTCTTACTGAGATTTACTGTCAGGGCCCATGTCTGGCAGAATCTGTGCAGAAGATCTAGGTGCTGCTGTAGGCCCTCCTTGGTTTGTGACAGAAGCACCAGATCAGCAGCAAACAGTAGACATTTGACTTCAGATTCTAGTAGGGTCAGTTGTGCTGCAGACTGTTCTAGTTCGCCAATTCGTTGATATATATGTTGAAGAGGGTGGGGCTTAAGCTGCATTCCTGTCTCACCCCACGGCCCTGTGGGAAGAAATGTGTGTGTTTTTTGCCTATTTTAACCGTACACTTGTTTGTGAACATGGATTTTATAATGTTGTATGTTTTTCCCCCAACACCACTTTCCATAAATTTGTTTAGCAGACCCCAAATTGAGTCAAAGGCTTTTTTGAAATCAACAAAGCATGAGAAGACTTTGCCTTTGTTTTGCTTTGTTTGTTTGTCAATTAGGGTGTGCAGGGTGAATACGTGGTCTGGTCTACGATAATTTGGTAAAAAGCCAATTTGACATTTGCTCAGTACATTGTTTTCACTGAGGAAATGTACAAGTCTGCTGTTAATGCAGAGGATTTTCCCAAGGTTGCTGTTGACACATATCCCATGGTAGTTATTGGGGTCAAATTTGTCTCCACTTTTGTGGAGATCAGTCCTTGATCAGTCCTTGGTTCCAAATATTGGGGAAGATGCCAGAGCTGAGGATGATGTTTAAGAGTTGAAATATAGCCAATTGGAATTTGTTGTCTGTATATTTTATCATTTCATTTAGGATACCATCAATACCACAGGCCTTTTGGGGTTGGAGGGTTTATATTTTGTCCTGGAGTTCATTCAAGGTAATTGCAGAATCCAATGGGTTCTGGTAGTCTCTCTCTCTCTCTCTCTCTCTCTCTCTCTCTCTCTCTCTCTCTCTCTCTCACTCTCTCACTCTCTCACACACACACACACACACACACACACACACACACACACACACACACACACACACACACACACACACACACACACACACACACACACACACACACACACACACACACACACACACACACTGGTTGTCAGTATGTACACAGTTTGGAGTATGATCCGTACCGAATGGTAAACAGGTGTGTTTTTACAACTCTTCTGATAATGACATAAACACTGCTATCAAATTCATCCAACTGTGACAGAGCCAGACACTCTGATACACACACACACACACACACACAGTGACACACACCCGCACACACACACACACACACACACACACACACACACACACACACACACACACACACACACACACACACACACACACACACACACACACACACACACACAGTGACACACACCCACACACAGTGACACACACCCACACACAGTGACACACACCCACACACAGTGACACACACCCACACACCCACACACACACCCACACACACACACACACACACACACAAACACACACACACACACACACACACACACACACACACACACACACACACACACACACACACACACACACACACACACACACACACACACACACACACAGTGACACACGCACACACAGTGACACACACCCACACACAGTGACACACACCCACACACAGTGACACACACCCACACACACACACACACTAAAACAACAGTTTAAAAAACTACCTGATGAGCGTCTTCCCACTTCTCAAGGTTTTCCATGTCCAACATATAGCTGACTATCTGGAAGAATTTCTGAGGAGAGAGAAGAGGAGGGGTTGATTTTTAGGGGAGCTGAGGGGTGTGAGTGTACATGCAACATGTAGGGACGTAGGTGTGTGTGTTTTATCTGTCTGTATTCTCCCTGTAGGTGTGTTTGTTTTATCTGTCTGTATTCTCCCTGTAGGTGTGTGTGTTTTATCTGTCTGTATTCTCCCTGTAGGTGTGTGTGTTCTATCTGTCTGTATTCTCCCTGTAGGTGTGTGTGTTCTATCTGTCTGTATTCTCCCTGTAGGTGTGTGTGTTTTATCTGTCTGTATTCTCCCTGTAGGCGTGTGTGTTCTATCTGTCTGTATTCTCCCTGTAGGTGTGTGTGTTCTATATGTCTGTATTCTCCCTGTAGGTGTGTGTGTTCTATATGTCTGTATTCTCCCTGTAGGCGTGTGTGTTCTATCTGTCTGTATTCTCCCTGTAGGCGTGTGTGTTCTATCTGTCTGTATTCTCCCTGTAGGTGTGTGTGTTTTATCTGTCTGTATTCTCCCTGTAGGTGTGTGTGTTCTATCTGTCTGTATTCTCCCTGTAGGTGTGTTTGTTTTATCTGTCTGTATTCTCCCTGTAGGTGTGTGTGTTTTATCTGTCTGTATTCTCCCTGTAGGTGTGTGTGTTCTATATGTCTGTATTCTCCCTGTAGGTGTGTGTGTTCTATATGTCTGTATTCTCCTGTAGGTGTGTTTGTTTTATCTGTCTGTATTCTCCCTGTAGGCGTGTGTGTTCTATATGTCTGTATTCTCCCTGTAGGTGTGTGTGTTCTATATGTCTGTATTCTCCCTGTAGGTGTGTGTGTTCTATATGTCTGTATTCTCCCTGTAGGCGTGTGTGTTTTATCTGTCTGTATTCTCCCTGTAGGTGTGTGTGTTTTATCTGTCTGTATTCTCCCTGTAGGTGTGTGTGTTCTATATGTCTGTATTCTCCCTGTAGGTGTGTGTGTTCTATATGTCTGTATTCTCCCTGTAGGTGTGTGTGTTCTATATGTCTGTATTCTCCCTGTAGGCGTGTGTGTTTTATCTGTCTGTATTCTCCCTGTAGGTGTGTGTGTTTTATCTGTCTGTATTCTCCCTGTAGGTGTGTGTGTTCTATATGTCTGTATTCTCCCTGTAGGTGTGTGTGTTCTATATGTCTGTATTCTCCCTGTAGGCGTGTGTGTTTTATCTGTCTGTATTCTCCCTGTAGGTGTGTGTGTTCTATATGTCTGTATTCTCCCTGTAGGTGTGTGTGTTTTATCTGTCTGTATTCTCCCTGTAGGCGTGTGTGTTCTATATGTCTGTATTCTCCCTGTAGGTGTGTGTGTTTTATCTGTCTGTATTCTCCCTGTAGGTGTGTGTGTTTTATCTGTCTGTATTCTCCCTGTAGGTGTGTGTGTTCTATCTGTCTGTATTCTCCCTGTAGGTGTGTGTGTTTTATCTGTCTGTATTCTCCCTGTAGGTGTGTTTGTTTTATCTGTCTGTATTCTCCCTGTAGGTGTGTGTGTTCTATATGTCTGTATTCTCCCTGTAGGTGTGTGTGTTCTATATGTCTGTATTCTCCCTGTAGGTGTGTGTGTTCTATATGTCTGTATTCTCCCTGTAGGTGTGTGTGTTTTATCTGTCTGTATTCTCCCTGTAGGTGTGCGTGTTCTATATGTCTGTATTCTCCCTGTAGGTGTGTGTGTTCTATATGTCTGTATTCTCCCTGTAGGCGTGTGTGTTTTATCTGTCTGTATTCTCCCTGTAGGTGTGTGTGTTCTATATGTCTGTATTCTCCCTGTAGGTGTGTGTGTTTTATCTGTCTGTATTCTCCCTGTAGGCGTGTGTGTTCTATATGTCTGTATTCTCCCTGTAGGTGTGTGTGTTTTATCTGTCTGTATTCTCCCTGTAGGTGTGTGTGTTTTATCTGTCTGTATTCTCCCTGTAGGTGTGTGTGTTCTATATGTCTGTATTCTCCCTGTAGGTGTGTGTGTTTTATCTGTCTGTATTCTCCCTGTAGGTGTGTTTGTTTTATCTGTCTGTATTCTCCCTGTAGGTGTGTGTGTTCTATCTGTCTGTATTCTCCCTGTAGGTGTGTGTGTTCTATCTGTCTGTATTCTCCCTGTAGGTGTGTTTGTTTTATCTGTCTGTATTCTCCCTGTAGGTGTGTGTGTTCTATATGTCTGTATTCTCCCTGTAGGTGTGTTTGTTTTATCTGTCTGTATTCTCCCTGTAGGTGTGTGTGTTTTATCTGTCTGTATTCTCCCTGTGGGTGTGTGTGTTCTATCTGTCTGTATTCTCCCTGTAGGCGTGTGTGTTTTATCTGTCTGTATTCTCCCTGTAGGTGTGTGTGTTCTATATGTCTGTATTCTCCCTGTAGGTGTGTGTGTTCTATATGTCTGTATTCTCCCTGTAGGTGTGTTTGTTTTATCTGTCTGTATTCTCCCTGTAGGTGTGTGTGTTTTATCTGTCTGTATTCTCCCTGTAGGTGTGTGTGTTCTATCTGTCTGTATTCTCCCTGTAGGTGTGTGTGTTCTATATGTCTGTATTCTCCCTGTAGGTGTGTGTGTTCTATATGTCTGTATTCTCCCTGTAGGTGTGTGTGTTATATATGTCTGTATTCTCTCTGTAGGCGTGTGTGTTTTATCTGTCTGTATACGTCACCCACCTGCGAGTCACCCAACTACAGTCAGGAGCTGTAGTTTGCTCTCTTGAACGTTTGTGCGTGTGTGTGTGTGTTTGCGTGCGTGTGTGTGTCTGGGTGTGTATTTGTGTCCTCCCCACCCACCTGTGTGTCGTCGGGAGCTGGGATGTAGGTTGCTCTCTTGAAGGTGTCCGTCACATTTCGGAGAATCTCCGTGGAGAACAGGAGGTCACCGCTGTAATAGCTCCTCCTCTGTAAGAGCTCCAGGAGATTCCTCACGACCTGAGACATGCCCTCTCCAGCCAGGGTCCTCTGACCCTTCGCAAGATGCTCTCGCAACTGGAGACAGCATGGGAGGAGAGGGTGTATAGAAACACGGGTTAGAGAGAGATTGGGAGGGGAGAGAGGGGGAGAGAACAAGAGAAAGAGAGAGAGAAAGAGAGAGTGAACAAGAGAATGACAAAGAGAAAACAAGAAAGAGAGAGAGACAGAGAGAGAGATATAGAGGTGATGTAGAGAGTAGAGAGAGAGGTAGAGAGTACAGAGAGAGCGAGAGAAAGAGAGGTGAGGTAGAGAGCAGAGAGTAGAGAGAAAGATCTGAGACATCTTATCCATATTAATCTTTTCTATCTTTGCTTGGGATCAGTAGGTATTATAGGTATGTATGGGAAGTGAATGTCATGAATGACCAGTATCTTGGTCAAGTACATAGCCCTCAGCCCCGAGCCATGAGCCCTCAGCCCCTAACCATCAGCCCCTAGCCCACAGCCCCTAACCATCAGCCCCTAGTCCTCAGTACCTAGCCCTGAGCCCCTAGCCATGAGTTCCTAGCTCTCAGTACCTAGGCCTTAGTACCTAGCCCTCAGCCCCTAGCCCTCAGCCCCTAGCCCTCAGCCCCTAGCCCTCAGCCCCTAGCCCTTAGTACCTAGCCCTCAGCCCCTAGCCCTTAGTACCTAGCCCTAAGCCCCTAGCCCTTAGTACCTAGCCCTGAGCCCCTAGCCCTTAGTACCTAGCCCTCAGCCCCTAGCCCTCAGCCCCTAGCCCTCAGCCCTTAGTACCTAGCCCTCAGCCCCTAGCCCTCAGCAGCTAGCCCTCAGCCCCTAGCCCTCAACCCCTAGCCCTCAGCCCCTACCCCTTAGCTCCTAGCCCTCAACCCCTAGCCCTCAGCCACTAGCCCTCAGCTCCTAGCCCTCAGCCCCTAGCCCACAGCCCCTAACCCTCAACCCCTAGCCCCTAGCCCTCAGCCCCTAGCCCTCAGTACCTAGCCCTCAGCACCTAGCCCTCAGCACCTAGCCCTCAGCACCTAGCCCTCAGCTCCTAGCCCTCAGTATCTAGCCCTCAATACCTAGCCCTCAGCACCTAGCCCTCAGTAGCTAGCCCTCAGCACCTAGCCCTCAGCACCTAGCCCTCAGCTCCTAGCCCTCAGCTCCTAGCCCTCAGTACCTAGCCCTCAGCACCTAGCCCTCAGCACCTAGCCCTCAGCACCTAGCCCTCAGCTCCTAGCCCTCAGTACCTAGCCCTCAATACCTAGCCCTCAGCCTCTAGCCCTCAGCCCTTAGCCCTCAGCCCCTAGCCCTCAGTACCTTGCCTCCAATACCTAGCCCTCAGCCTCTAGCCCTCAGCCCTTAGCCCTCAGCCTCTAGCCCTCAGCCTCTAGCCCTCAGCCTCTAGCCCTCAGCCTCTAGCCCTCAGCCCCTAGCCCTCAGCTCCTAACCCTCAGTACCTAGCACCCAATACCTAGCCCTCAGCCCCTAGCCCTCAGCCCCTAGTCCAAAGCTCCTAGCCCTCAGCACCTAGCCATGAGCCCCTAGCCATGAGCACCTAGCCATGAGCCCCTATCCCTCAGCCCCTAGCCCTCAGCCCCTATCCCTCAGCCCCTAGCCCTCAGCCCCTAGCCCTCAGCCTCTAGCCCTCAGCCCTCAGCCCTTAGCCCTCAGCCCCTAGCCCTCAGCCCCTATCCCTCAGCCCCTAGCCCTCAGCACCTAGCCCTCAGCACCTAGCCCTCAGCTCCTAGCCCTCAGTATCTAGCCCTCAATACCTAGCCCTCAGCACCTAGCCCTCAGTAGCTAGCCCTCAGCACCTAGCCCTCAGCACCTAGCCCTCAGCTCCTAGCCCTCAGCTCCTAGCCCTCAGCACCTAGCCCTCAGCTCCTAGCCCTCAGTACCTAGCCCTCAATACCTAGCCCTCAGCCTCTAGCCCTCAGCCCTTAGCCCTCAGCCCCTAGCCCTCAGTACCTTGCCTCCAATACCTAGCCCTCAGCCTCTAGCCCTCAGCCCTTAGCCCTCAGCCCTTAGCCCTCAGCCTCTAGCCCTCAGCCTCTAGCCCTCAGCCTCTAGCCCTCAGCCCCTAGCCCTCAGCTCCTAGCCCTCAGTACCTAACACCCAATACCTAGCCCTCAGCCCCTAGCCCTCAGCCCCTAGTCCAAAGCTCCTAGCCCTCAGCACCTAGCCATGAGCCCCTAGCCATGAGCACCTAGCCATGAGCCCCTATCCCTCAGCCCCTAGCCCTCAGCCCCTATCCCTCAGCCCCTAGCCCTCAGCCCCTAGCCCTCAGCCTCTAGCCCTCAGCCCTCAGCCCTTAGCCCTCAGCCCCTAGCCCTCAGCCCCTATCCCTCAGCCCCTAGCCCTCAGCCCCTAGCCCTCAGCCTCTAGCCCTCAGCCCTTAGCCCTCAGCCCTTAGCCCTCAGCCTCTAGCCCTCAGCCCCTAGCCCTCAGCACCTAGTCCTCAGCCCCTAGCCCTCAGCCCCTAGCCCTCAGCACCTATCCCTCAGCCCCTAGCCCTCAGCCCTTATCCCTCAGCCCCTAGCTCTCAGCTCCTAGCCCTCGGCCCCTATCCATCAGCCCCTAGCCCTCAGCCCCTAGCCCTCAGCCCCTAGCCCTTATTAGGAATTTTTGCAGATATAACTGGATAGAAACTGGCTACTCTATGTATTTCACATTGCTGCATGACACTTTGACTGAAATCCACGTACACATACACACACACACACACACACACACACACACACACACACACACACACACACACACACACACACACACACACACACACACACACACACACACACACACACACACAGAACAGTGATCATCAGTCACAACAGCAATCAAACCTAATGAACCGCAGTTCCATGCTAATGAAAGGTTGGTGGTGAACGCAGGCCTAGGCTAACAGTGCAATCAACCAATCACAGCACGCCTGGTGGCCACCCCGCTGGCTTCCATTATCGCCATGGAGACAGGCGGTCAGAGGTCACGCAGTAGGACAGTCGATGATTAATCTCAGTTACCCAGAAGTAAAATTATCTAAAAGAAAGTGTAATTTCTTGTTAACTATTGTGATTACCTTTGTGTAAAGGAAGGAAGCGACGTTTCCTCCCTTGCAAACGGAAACTTTTGGCCAAACCACTCCTTCCGCTAATTTCACTTGTATTTATAATGGCCAAAAAGGACATTTTCGCTTCACTGCGCCCGTTTAAGCAACGCCTTTGCCCAATCCTGATTCATCCAAATCATCAACGACGAAAACCAAAAACCAGTAACTACTGCTGTTCGTAATCACTCTATGTGAGCCTTGACAGACTCTCGCCGTTTTAACTTCCATGAGAATCTGTCCATAAGAGATTAGTCAATGATTAACCAATACATTCATTAAACAATGGATGAAAGCAGCAACTCATTAGAGAGGGAGAAAGTGTTAAGAGGGATGACAATGCTACTTATGACTAACTGTACAAACTTTTCACAGAAAGTTATTCAGGGCCAGAAAACATAAACCATCTCAGTTGGAGTGCTGATCTAGGATCAGGCTCCACATGTTCATGTAATATTATTCATTATTATTTAAACGGGCAAAACTGATCTCAGAACTCTTACTATAAGACACTTTATGAATACAATCCCACGTCTATTGATGGGCAAACAAATACGATGTGGGCGTCAAAATAATTCATTTATTCAACCTTAGTTGGGCCAGGTCAGTCTTTGAGAACAAATGATTTATTAAAACAGCGATCTGTTTTATCATTGAGTTGTTCATTTTACAGGCTAGAAGAAGAAAGGAGGTCCGTAGTTTTGAAATAGCGATGGAAATATTGAGGAAGTGGAAGACAACATTAAGCACATGTGCATTTCAAATGTACAATTTTCAAATGGCTTGGCTATGACTTACTCCTAACTATGAAAAGAACAGAAGACTTTCTGCTCGTTCTCTATGTGTTATTATGTGCCATCTGGATAGAAGGTAGCTTACTAAAATGCATTCACAATAACGTCACGGCACAGGTGGCTCATTGAGCATGTTATACAAGACAAACTGTATTTGAATAAATGAGATGTGAAAAGAGAGAGCATGAAAAAGGGACTTACAGATAAATGTAAATATCTGAATTCCATCGAGACGCATCTGGCGAAGCTCGGAGGACCCCAGTAAGCAACTCCATTAGCGTCCAGTAAGCAACGACGACTAGCAGATCCTAGAGAGAGGAGAGAACGAGATACCATTATTATATAAAACTTAACAGCAATAACACATTGGTTTCATGTTATCCAGTAACCTCATGACATTCTCATTGCAACTTGTTTCCAACATAGTATACCCACTATAATGTAGAGCTGAGGTCACCCTCACGGCAACCATCCACCTAACACTATCTAATATACAACTACTCAATAAGGTCACACACATAGTATACATGTACACAGATATTGAGAGGGAAACACAGAAACAACTTATGATGAAACTGAAACTTGGGCCCTGTGGGACACCATTGCAGGTCTTCACGGATCCACCTGTACCCGAATACACGACAATCCATCTGGGACCCAGGCGGGTCCAGCATTCTAAATAATGTCACCGGTCTGGGTTGGATCTGATATGATTGTCACAGGTCTCGGATATGAGACATTTTAACTGACTTGTCCGGAAGGTCCCCTAAAAGATCTGAACACGACTGCTGCAGTAGAGAGAGTGAGAGACATTTTATAATTTATGCTGCTGCTCTTTGCCTTTCATGAGTGGCGCGTGTAGCTCGTTGTTGGCCAATCATAAGTCATCAAAGAGGCAATACGCTACTGTCATAAAGACTCAGTTTGTGGCAAAATGTAGAGGATATCTAATCAATGGAAGATGGAATTAAAATGATGGAATTAAAAGTCGAAGGAGATGGATAGACTACAATGACCAAGAGCCAACAGGTACTGTAGGCTCCTACAACAGTTGGGCTCCTACAACAGGTGGGCTCCTACAACAGGTAGGCTCCTACAACAGGTAGGCTCCTACAACAGGTAGGCTCCTACAACAGGTGGGCTCCTACAACAGGTAGGCTCCTACAACAGGTGGGCTCCTACAACAGGTAGGCTCCTACAACAGTTGGGCTCCTACAACAGTTGGGCTCCTACAACAGGTGGGTTCCTACAACAGGTAGGCTCCCACAACAGGTAGGCTCCCACAACAGGTAGGCTCCTACAACAGGTAGGCTCCTACAACAGGTAGGCTCCTACAACAGGTAGGCTCCCACAACAGGTAGGCTCCTACAACAGGTAGGCTCCTACAACAGGTAGGCTCCTACAACAGGTGGGCTCCTACAACAGGTAGGCTCCTACAACAGGTGGGCTCCTACAACAGGTGGGTTCCTACAACAGGTAGGCTCCCACAACAGGTAGGCTCCTACAACAGGTAGGCTCCTACAACAGGTAGGCTCCTACAACAGGTGGGCTCCTACAACAGGTAGGCTCCTACAACAGGTGGGCTCCTACAACAGGTAGGCTTCTACAACAGGTGGGTTCCTACAACAGGTGGGCTTCTACAACAGGTGGGCTCCTACAACAGGTAGGCTCCTACAACAGGTAGGCTCCTACAACAGGTAGGCTCCCACAACAGGTAGGCTCCTACAACAGGTGGGCTCCTACAACAGGTGGGTTCCTACAACAGGTAGGCTCCCACAACAGGTAGGCTTCTACAACAGGTAGGCTCCTACAACAGGTAGGCTCCTACAACAGGTGGGCTCCTACAACAGGTAGTCTCCTACAACAGGTGGGCTCCTACAACAGGTAGGCTTCTACAACAGGTGGGTTCCTACAACAGGTGGGCTTCTACAACAGGTGGGCTCCTACAACAGGTGGGCTTCTACAACAGGTAGGCTTCTACAACAGGTGGGCTCCTACAACAGGTAGGCTCCTACAACAGGTAGGCTCCTACAACAGGTAGGCTCCCACAACAGGTGGGCTCCCACAACAGGTAGGCTCCTACAACAGGTGGGCTTCTACAACAGGTAGGCTTCTACAACAGGTAGGCTCCTACAACAGGTAGGCTCCTACAACAGGTGGGCTCCTACAATAGGTAGGCTCCTACAACAGGTGGGCTCCTACAACAGGTAGGCTTCTACAACAGGTAGGCTCCTACAACAGGTAGGCTCCTACAACAGGTAGGCTTCTACAACAGGTAGGCTCCTACAACAGGTAGGCTCCCACAACAGGTGGGCTCCTACAATAGGTAGGCTCCTACAACAGGTGGGCTCCTACAACAGGTAGGCTTCTACAACAGGTAGGCTCCTACAACAGGTAGGCTCCTACAACAGGTGGGCTCCTACAATAGGTAGGCTCCTACAACAGGTGGGCTCCTACAACAGGTAGGCTTCTACAACAGGTAGGCTCCTACAACAGGTAGGCTCCTACAACAGTTGGACTCCTGAGTGGAGCAGCGCTCTAAGGCACTGCATCTCAGTGCAAGAGGTGTCACTGCAGTCCCTGGTTCGAAACCAGGCTGCATCACATCTGGCAGTGATTGGGAGTCCCACAGGGCGACACACAATTGGCCCAGCGTCGTCCGGGTTTGACTGGGGTAGGCTGTCATTGTAAATAAGACTTTGTTCTTAACTGACTTGCCAAGTTAAAAAAGTTTAAATACAACAGGTAGGCTGCTACAACAGGTTGAGCTAGCTTAACATGCTTCTCCCGGTTTCATGGAGTCAAGACAGGTACTGCATAATCGTATTGGATGATGAATAACCTAGCTATGGCAGCTATTAGTCTACTATAGTGCGAGTCAGCTTGTTGGTTGGTTGCTGTCTCTTGTCTCTTCCTCCCTCCTCCCTGTTCCCCGTGTCACTCGCTCCAGTACGGCCCCTCCCCCGCCTGCTGCCATCACTTGGATCAGATCGGACTGGGTCTGGATCTGACCAGGTCTATACAGAACGGGTCTAGTTGTCCTCGGGTCCGTTCATTTGGAACGGGTCTATATATTTTTTAAATACATTTACAGTTGAAGTCGGAAGTTTACATACACTTGGAGTTATTAAAACTCGTTTTTCAACCACTCCACAAATTTCTTGTTAACAAACTACAGTTTTGGCAAATTGGTTAGGACATCTACTTTGTGCATGACACAAGTATTATTTC
>NC_052338.1:28916748-28926748 GCF_016432855.1 Salvelinus namaycush
AGGCAAATTGAGAACACGTTCTCATTTACAATTGCGACCTGGCCAAGATAAAGCAAAGCAGTTCGACACATACAACAACACATAGTTACACATGGAGTAGAACAAACATACAGTCAATAATACAGTGAAAAATAAGTCTATATACAATGTGAGCAAGTGAGGTGAGATAAGGGAGGTGAAGGCAAATAAAATATATTAATAAATAAAAATATAAAAAAGGCCATGGTGGCGAAGTAAATACAATATAGCAAGTAAAAAAAAACACTGGAATGGTTGGTTTGCAGTGGAAGAAGGTGCAAAGTAGAGATATAAATAATGGGGTGCAAAGGAGCAAAATAAATAAATACAGTAGGTAAAGAGGTAGTTGTTTGGGCTAAATTATAGATGGGCTATGTACAGGTGCAGTAATCTATGAGCTGCTCTGACAGCTGGTGCTTAAAGCTAGTGAGGGAGATAAGTGTTTCCAGTTTCAGAGATTTTTTGTAGTTCGTTCCAGTCATTGGCAGCAGAGAACTGGAAGGAGAGGCGGCCAAAGGAAGAATTGGTTTTGGGGGTGACCAGAGAGATATACCTGCTGGAGCGCGTGCTACGGGTGGGCGTTGCTATGGTGACCAGCGAGCTGAGATAAGGGGGGACTTTACCTAGCAGGGTCTTGTAGATGACCTGGAGCCAGTGGGTTTGGCGACGAGTGTGAAGCGAGGGCCAGCCAACGAGAGCGTACAGGTCGCAGTGGTGGGTAGTATATGGGGCTTTGGTGACAAAACGGATGGCACTGTGATAGACTGCATCCAATTTATTGAGTAGGGTTTTGGAGGCTATTTTGTAAATGACATCACCGAAGTCGAGGATTGGTAGGATGGTCAGTTTTACAAGGGTATGTTTGGCAGCATGAGTGAAGGATGCTTTGTTGCGGAATAGGAAGCCGATTCTAGATTTAACTTTGGATTGGAGATGCTTGATGTGAGTCTGGAAGGAGAGTTTACAGTCTAACCAGACACCTAGGTATTTGTAGTTGTCCACATATTCTAAGTCAGAGCCGTCCAGAGTAGTGATGTTGGACAGGCGGGCAGGTGCAGGCAGCGATCGGTTGAAGAGCATGCATTTAGTTTTACTTGTATTTAAGAGCAATTGGAGGCCACGGAAGGAGAGTTGTATGGCATTGAAGCTCGCCTGGAGGGTTGTTAACACAGTGTCAAAAGAAGGGCCAGAAGTATACAGAATAGTGTCGTCTGCGTAGAGGTGGATCAGAGACTCACCAGCAGCAAGAGCGACATCATTGATGTATACAGAGAAGAGAGTCGGTCCAAGAATTGAACCCTGTGGCACCCCCATAGAGACTGCCAGAGGTCCGGACAACAGACCCTCCGAATTGACACACTGAACTCGATCAGAGAAGTAGTTGGTGAACCAGGCGAGGCAATCATTAGAGAAACCAAGGCTGTCGAGTCTGCCGATGAGGATGTGGTGATTGACAGAGTCAAAAGCCTTGGCCAGGTCAATGAATATGGCTGCACAGTACTGTTTCCTATCGATAGCGGTTAAGATATCGTTTATGACCTTGAGCGTGGCTGAGGTGCACCCATGACCAGCTCTGAAACCAGATTGCATAGCGGAGAAGGTATGGTGGGATTCGAGATGGTCGGTAATCTGTTTGTTGACTTGGCTTTCGAAGACCTTAGAAAGGCAGGGTAGGATAGATATAGGTCTGTAGCAGTTTGGGTCAAGAGTGTCCCCCCCTTTGAAGAGGGGGATAACCGCAGCTGCTTTCCAATCTTTGGGAATCTCAGACGACACGAAAGAGAGGTTGAAAAGGCTGGTAATAGGGGTGGCAACAATTTCAGCAGATAGTTTTAGAAAGAAAGGGTCCAGATTATCTAGCCCGGCTGATTTGTAAGGGTCCAGATTTTGCAGCTCTTTCAGAACATCAGCTGACTGTATTTGGGAGAAAGAGAAATGGGGAAGGCGTGGGCGAGTAGCAGAGGGGAGGCCAGTGCTGTTGACCGGGGTAGGGGTAGCCAGGTGGAAAGCATGGCCAGCCGTAGAAAAATGCTTGTTGAAATTCTCAATTATAGTGGATTTGTCGGTGGTGACAGTGTTTCCTATCTTCAGTGCAGTTGGAAGCTGGGTGGAGGTGTTCTTATTCTCCATGGACTTTACAGTGTCCCAGAACTTTTTTGAGTTTGTGTTGCAGGAAGCAAATTTCTGCTTGAAAAAGCTAGCCTTGGCTTTTCTAACTGCCTGTGTATACTGGTTTCTAGCTTCCCTGAAAAGTTGCATATCACGGGGGCTGTTCGATGCTAATGCAGAACGCCATAGGATGTTTTTCTGTTGGTTAAGGGCAGTCAGGTCAGGAGAGAACCAAGGGCTATATCTGTTCCTGGTTCTAAATTTCTTGAATGGGGCATGCTTATTCAAGATGGTGAGGAAGGCATTTTTAAAAAATATCCAGGCATCCTCTACTGACGGGATGAGATCAATATCCTTCCAGGATACCTCGGCCAGGTCGATTAGAAAGGCCTGCTCGCTGAAGTGTTTCAGGGAGCGTTTGACAGTGATGAGTGGAGGTCGTTTGATCGCTGACCCATTACGGATACAGGCAATGAGGCAGTGATCGCTGAGATCTTGGTTGAAAACAGCAGAGGTGTATTTGGAGGGCAAGTTGGTTAGGATGATGTCTATGAGGGTACCCGTGTTTACGGAATTGGGGTGATACCTGGTAGGTTCATTGATAATTTGTGTGAGATTGAGGGCATCAAGCTTAGATTGTAGGATGGCTGGGGTGTTAAGCATGTTCCAATTTAGGTCGCCTAGCAGCACAAGCTCTGAAGATAGATGGGGGGCAATCAGTTCACATATGGTGTCCAGAGCACAGCTGGGGGCAGAGGGTGGTCTATAGCAGGCGGCAACAGTGAGAGACTTGTTTTTAGAGAGGTGGATTTTTAAAAGTAGAAGTTCAAATTGTTTGGGAACAGACCTGGATAGTAAAACAGAACTCTGCAGGCAATCCTTGCAGTAGATTGCAACACCGCCCCCTTTGGCCGTTCTATCTTGTCTGAAAATCTTGTAGTTAGGGATGAAAATGTCAGAATTTTTGGTGGTCTTCCTAAGCCAGGATTCAGACACGGCTAAAACATCTGGGTTGGCAGAGTGTGCTAAAGCAGTGAACAAAACAAACTTAGGGAGGAGGCTTCTAATGTTAACATGCATGAAACCAAGGCTATTACGGTTACAGAAGTCATCAAAAGAGAGCGCCTGGGGAATAGGAGTGGAGCTAGGTACTGCAGGGCCTGGATTCACCTCTACATCACCAGAGGAACAGAGGAGGAGTAGGATAAGGGTACGGCTAAAAGCGATGAGAATTGGTCGTCTAGAACGTCTAGAACAGAGAGTAAAAGGAAGTTTCTGGGGGCGATAAAATAGCTTCAAGGAATAATGTACAGACAAAGGTATGGTAGGATGTGAATACAGTGGAGGTAAACCTAGGTAATGAGTGATGATGAGAGATGCCAAGAGTGTGCAAATCTGTCATCAAGACAAAGGGTGGCTACTTTGAAGAATCTCAAATATAAAAAATATTTTGATTTATTTAACACTTTTTTGGTTACTACATGATTCCATATGTCTTATTTCATAGTTTTGAGGTCTAAAGAAAAATCATTGAATGGGTTGGTGTGTCCAAACTTCTGACTTTTACTGTATATCCATAACAATGATGCTGGTTCATGTCTGGCTGGCTGAGAAAAACTGCCTGTCTGTCTTATCCCAACTCCCGACACGTTCATTACTATGGGAAAGCTGGAGACCGAATTTGAATATTGAAACAATGTTGCAAATGTCGGAGAGACAGACAGCAAGGTTGAAAACAAATCTCTGCTGTTGAAAACTAAATGTTAGTCTAAAAGAAATATGATATAAAGTCCAGAGGCTTTTTCTAGTTGAGATCAAGTTTAGAAATTGTCTGGCTGGGCTAATGAGACAGTGGATTGTGCACTCAGATGGAACAGAGAAAATAGGCATTTTATTACATCATAGATTTAGCCAACGGTAACTTGTGGAATAGACAGCGTTTGGAATGCGCTTTTAACCAATCAGCATTCAGGATTAAGACCCACCTGTTGTATACATGTTTTTAAATAACATTCTTAGAACGTTATTTGAACATTACTAATGTTTTCTTCTGCTTTTTATGGAAACTGTTCTTAATGTTCTGAGAACATGACTTTAAAAAGAACCATGAGGAACCCTTTAGAAAACGTTACGCTGAAGTACTGGAATCCCCACGTGAGAAACATATGGTTCTCAGAACGTTATGTGCGAGCGGGGTATCCTGTACCATTTGCAGAATATTGTGGGAAGGTTGTATGTTAAATAACCAATGGACAACCATGCTCTCACCAAGCTCTAAGAAACATTAGGTTCTCAGGACGTTATGTGGTAGCTGGGTAAGCTGTGCTATAGTGTTGTCTTCACTACAGGGAATCATCCACTCTCTGTGATGCAGTTTGACTGACACATGAAGAACCGTCAATTCCCCTCATTCCACAATCATTACAGATACAATTGTACCCCCACTACACGTAACTCAATACACTTATAACTGAGCCTATTAAACAAATACCCCACAACACATTTCAACAAATACAAACATGTTCGCAAATTATCACCAATAATCACACACAGTTCGCCCTGTCAATGAACACACACAGACACACACACACAGTTCGCCCTCTCAATGAACACATACAGACACACACACACAGTTCGCCCTCTCAATGAACACACACAGACACACACACACAGTTCGCCCTCTCAATGAACACACACAGACACACACACACAGCCCTCATACCATCACACACACACAGTCCCTACCCGAACACACACACACACAAACACACACACAAACACAGAGAGACACACAAACACACACACACACACACAGAAACACAAAGAGACACACACACACAGAGAAACAAAGCGACGTAAACACACATAGAGACACAAAGAGACATACACACACACAGAGACACAAAGAGACACACACACACACAGAGACACAAAGAGACTTAAACACACACTGAGACACAAAGAGACTTAAACAGTCACTGAGACACAAAGAGACAAACACACACAGCGACACAAAGAGACATAAATACACACTGAGACACAAACACACACACAGACTCTGACCGGGGCACTTCTTGTCGTTGCAGGAGCGGACCTCCTCTCCGGAGCCATCACAGGGGTAACCCTGTATCCCTGTCCCCTCACACATCCTGAAGCGACGCTGCCACCCTGAGTCACACGTCTTACTGCACAGACTCCAGTGGTTCCAGCTGCCCCAGTTACCCCCACCTGGAGAGAGAGGGAGGGAAGGGGAAGGGTGGAGAAATGATGGGAGATGGTTTAATGCATATGATGTCATAACATGCAGATATACACACATATATATATCTGTCTGTCTGTTCTCTATGTGTGTGTATATTTTTGTCTTACCACTACAAGATGGGTTGGTACACTCCCTGGTCTCCTGGTGTGGTCCTTTACACTCTGCCCAGCCATGCACCGATGCACTACACCTCCTCTGTCTCTGCTGGCTCCCTGTGGAACAGGTTTCACTGCACCTAGACCACGGAGCCCAGTCCAACCACTGGCCTTCCACTATAGGAGAGAGAGAGGGGGGGGGGGAGGAGAGATGGAGAGAGAGAGGGATAGAGAGAGAGAAAGAGAGAGAGGGGTAGAGAGATAGAGAGCGAGAGAGAGAGAGAGACAGAGAGAGAGAGAGGGAGAGAGAGAGATGGAGAGAGAGAGGGGTAGAGAGATAGATAGTGAGAGAGAGAGAGACAGAGAGAGGGAGAGAAGGGTGGAGAGATATGAAGAGAGAGAGAGAGAGAGAGAGAGAGAGAGAGAGATGGAGAGAGAGAGAGGGGTAGAGAGATAGATAGTGAGAGAGAGAGAGACAGAGAGAGCGAGAGAGGGGGGAGAGATATGGAGAGAGAGAGAGAGAGAGAGAGAGAGAGAGAGAGAGAGAGAGAGAGAGAGAGAGAGAGAGAGAGAGAGAGAGAGAGAGAGAGAGAGAGAGAGAAAGAGAGAAAGAGAGAAAGAGAGAGAGAAAGAAAGAGAGAGAGAGAGAGATGGAGAGAGAGAGAGAGATACAGAGACAGAGAGAGAGAGACAGAAAGAGAGAGCGAGAGAGGGGGGTAGAGAGGGGAAAGAGGGAAGGAGAGAGAGAGAGAGGAGGGAGAGGGAGAGAGGAAGGGAGAGAGATGTTAAATTAAAGAAGCATTGAAATGAGGGGGGTTGAAATACAGAGACAGAAAACAAGAGAGACAGAAAGAAAGAGAGAGATAGATAGAGAAAAGACAATCGGGTTGGAGACAGCAGTACGACTGTTGTCTGTTGTATATGTCAGACCTAGCTTGTGCTGCAACAGACTAACAACAAATCCAAACAACTACTGATTTCCTACCGTCTTCATTATGGAACCAAAAGCCAGACATGAAAGTGCAAAAGTGCCCACTTTTCAAAAGTAATTCAGCATGGCTATGCACTTCTATCAAGGTCTTGAGTTAGTTTTTTCTGTGGAGTTTGATTTCCCCCCACAATGCAGTTAGATTTGAAGAGTTTTTCAACCTATTCCATCTGGAGTTTTGGTGGAGGCTAAATCAAAAAGGAGGACAGCCTTTTAATCAAATCAAAGTAGAGCCGGTTAGAAGGCGGCGGATGAATACGGCATACTGAGCAATGGCACCAAAGCCTGATAACATCAACACATTGCTAATGAAAGTCTCCACTGTCCCCTTTGAGGACTAATCGAGGGACAAATTCCATCGCGGGTAGCTGGCAATATTTACATTTTAAATGACTGTAAAAAATACACAAAAACAACATATACACACAAAGGTAGAAATATATACAGGCTAGACATATTTGACATAACCATCAAAGTCCTGCGGTTTTTTCCCCTCCAGTGATTTCCATATGTTTCTTTATTTAACGTTAAGACTTCAGTGAGCTCAGACACCTTAACATAGAGAGATGCTGTTGTTAATATAACACAGCACCAGGGAAAACACCACAGTCCTGAGTATCCAGTTATTAGCACTGTAAAGACAAGACACTTCTAAAATATATGAAAAGACACTGTGGCCTTCTGGGTGTAAATTACATATCCCAAGATAGCTGTGTGTGTGTGTGTGCGTCTGCGATGGCTGTCAAAACTCCTCTTTGTTTACATCCTTGTCATTCAGATGGATGTTGATACATTTAGACAAGTGGTTTATGATTTAATGTATTATTCATTCATTATTAATCTATTACAGTTCCTGGGACGATTTTCTCCCCCTCTCACTTTGCCATGTTTATTGATATTGCATATTTTGATGCAAAGCCTGTCAGCTTAGCAGTTCCCTACATAAGAGATGACACTCGGGGAAGCCAGTGCCACTGAGGAAAGGGCACACATGTGCGCGTGCATGTGTGTGTGCATGCGTAATGTATATATCAGAGGACATCTGATTGATATCATTGTGTTGTGCGAACATTGGTAAATAGGAGCTGAATGAGTTAAAACATTGGTAAATAAGGGTTGAATGAGGTCAACAATGTGTAAATAGGGGTTGAATGAGATAAAACATTGGTAAATAAGGGTTGAATGAGGTAGAACATTGGTAAAAAGGGGTTGAATGAGGTAAAACATTGGTAAATAGGGGTTGAATGAGGTAAAACATTTGTACATAGGGGTTGAATGAGGTAGAACATTAGTAAACATGGTTTAAATGAGGTAAAACATTGGTAAATAGGGTTTAAATGAGGTATAACATTGAAACATAGGAGTTGAATGAGGTATAACATTAGTAAACAGGGTTTAAATGAGGTAAAACATTGGTAAATAGGGGTTGAATGAGGTATAACATTGAAACATAGGGGTTGAATGAGGTATAACATTAGTAAACAGGGTTTAAATGAGGTAAAACATTGGTAAATAGGGGTTGAATGAGGTATAACATTGAAACATAGGGGTTGAATGAGGTATAACATTAGTAAACATGGTTTAAATGAGGTAGAACCTTGAAAAGTAGGGGTTGAATGAGGTAGAACATTGGTAAATTGGGTTAGTAACGTTACCCCTACCTACAGTACATGTACATTTTACCTCAATTACCTCGACTAACCTGTACCCCGCACATTGACTCGGTACCGACCACCTGTATATAGCCTCGTTATTGTTATTTTATTGTTGCTCTTTTATTTTTTACTACTTTTCTTAACTCTTATTTTTCTTAAAACTTCATTGTTGATTAGGGGCTTGTAAGTAAGCATTTCACTTTAAGGTCTACCTGCACTTTTGGTATTCGGCACGTGACATTTTTTTTTGATTTGGTTGAAAAATCCTAAACTCAGCAAAAAATGAAACATCCCTTTTTCATGACCCTGTCTTTCAATGATAATTCGTAAAATCCAAATAACTTCACAGATCTTCATTGTAAAGGGTTTATACACTGTTTCCCATGCTTGTTCAATGAACCATAAACAATTAAGGAACATGCACCTGTGGAACGGTCGTTAAGACACTAACAGCTTACAGACGGTAGGCAATTAAGGTCACAGTTATGAAAACTTAGGACACTAAAGAGGCCTTTCTACTGACTCTGAATAACACCAAAAGAAAGACACCCAGGGTCCCTGCTAATCTGCGTAAACGTGCCTTAGGCATGCTGTAAGGAGGCATGAGGACTGCAAATGTGACCTGAGCAAGAAATTGCAATGTCCATACTGTGAGACGCCTAAGACAGCGCTACAGGGAAACAGGACGGACAGCTGATCGTTCTCGCAGTGGCAGACTACGTGTAACAACACCTGCACAGGATCGGTCCATCCGAACATCACACCTGCGGGACAGGTACAGGATGGCAACAACAACTGCCCGAGTTACACCAGGAACGCACAATCCCTCCATCAGTGCTCAGACTGTACGCAATAGGCTGAGAGAAGCTGGACTGAGGCCTTGCAGACCTGTTGTAGGCACACCGGACATCACCGGCAACAACGTCGCCCATGGGCGCAAACCCACCGTCGCTGGACCAGACAGGACTGGCAAAAAGTGCTCTTCACTGATGAGTCGCGGTTTTGTCTCACCAGGAGTGATGGTCAGATTCGCGTTTATCGTTGAAGGAATGAGCGTTACACCGAGGCCTGTACTCTGGAGCGGGATCGATTTGGAAATGGAGGGTCCGTCATGGTCTGGGCGGTGTGTCACAGCATCATCGGACTGAGCTTTTTGTCATTGCAGGCAATCTCAATGCTGTGCGTTACAGGGAAGACATCCTCCTCCCTCATGTGGTACCCTTCCTGCAGGCTCATCCTGACAGGACCCTCCAGCATGACAATACCACCAGCAATACTGCTCATTCTGTGCGTGATTTCCTGCAAGACAGGAATGTCATTGTTCTGCCATGGCCAGCGAAGAGCCCGGATCTCAATCCCATTGAGCACGTCTGGGACCTGTTGGATCGGAGGGGGAGGGCTAGGGCCATTCCCCCCAAAAATGTCCAGGAACTTGCAGGTGCCTTAGTGGAAGAGTGGGGTAACATCTCACAGCAAGAACTGGCAAATCTGGTGCAGTCCATGAGGAGGAGATGCACTGCAGTACTTAATGCAGCTGGTGGCCACACCAGATACTGACTGTTACTTTTGATTTTGACCCCCCCTTTGTTCAGGGACACGTGATTCCATTTTTGTTAGTCACATGTCTGTGGAACTTGTTCAGTTTATGTCTCAGTTGTTGAATCTTGTTATGTTCATACACATATTTACACATGTTAAGTTTGCTGAAAATAAACGCAGTTGACAGCGAGAGGACATTTCTTTTTTTGTTGAGTTTATTTGGAGCTTGATGAATATAAGGCAGGGACTTTGTAAGACCAGAGAGAAGGGAACCTCCGACTGAAGCTCCAGCAACAATTGTTGGAGAAGAACATGTAATGCATATGACACTTCA